>NC_056731.1:303898388-303960888 GCF_019279795.1 Protopterus annectens
TATTTCCTATACTCAGCCAGAAGATATAGCAAATCTGCTAGCTAATAAATTCATGTCAAACTTCACTTCCCCATCACCCCCAGTTCTCCCCCAAGAAATACCTTCTGCCAATTATCACCAACAAGTAGCTACAGCACTCTCTAAAGCTAAATACATGGCATTAATGGCGCCCGATGCTATACCAGGTTGCCTCGTAAATAGCTTAAATCAGGGCCTTTCAGGCCCAATAGGATCTCTATTTAACCACAGCCTCTGGAGCAGCTTTGCTCTGGTAGAGAGGAGAACAGCTATAGTCAACCTTCTGCATAAGGGAGGACTGTCAACTGACCTGGGAAATTACAGACCCAGAATATTGACTAGTCTTGTATGTAAGGACATGGAAAGAATAATCATGGACCTGAAAATAAGGATGTAGGAAACCTCCAAACACTGAACCAGACCCAATTTGGCTTTGTTAAGGGCAGGTCATGCCTACTAAATCTGGTGGACTTCTTTGAGAAAGTCACTAAGGTCATGGATGAGGGTAAAACAGTACATACCATCTACAGATGGATAGCCAGTTGGCTCAAGGACAGGACACATGTGGTTAAAATGGGTGATTCAAGTTTCAGCAAGAGGCCACTTACTAGTGGTATGCCACAGGTTTCAGTGCTGGAATCACTCCTGTTTGGAATGAATGCCAAGACCAATGTGGAAGGTCTCTGGATAACAAAGTTTGCAGATGACTGCAAGCTGGGGGTAATCATTGAATCCCCCAATAATGTAAATAATTCTTTGGGAGGTCTAAATCAGATAAATGATTGGTGTCAGAACCACAGCCTGAAACTAAATTCAAAGAAATGCATTGTTGTACCCTTTGGGAAATCAAATGCCCCTGCTAACTACAAAATTAACAACATACCCCTAAGAGTAGAGCCACAGGTAAGGGATCTAGGTACTCAGGTAGATAGTAGCCTAAACTTTGACTGTCATTTGTCCACAGTGGTGAGGAAGCCATTCTATGTGGTACAACTGATAAGTAAAGATATGCCAACCAGATCCAGGGAGATTATAGTCCCACTCTACAGAGCCTTCATTAGACCAATAATCAAGTACAATGTGAAATTTGGAATGTACTTGACTAGACACTTACAACAGCAGGAGTGGCCTCAGAGGTTCCTCACTATGAAAATATAGGGTGTAACAACATGTCCACTGCACATAGACTGAAAGCCCTTTCCCTTTTCTCTGTCTCCTATCGACTATTAAGGGGTGACCTATGCCTGACCTACAAGACACTCACAAATCCAGCCTTGATGGAGCTGCTACCTATATGCAAGACAAACAGTACAAGGATCACCTCTTCTAGGGATATAAACTTAGTCAGTGAATCAAACAGAACATGTGGGAGAGATAGATATGTGTCTCAGAGATTGCCTGTTCTTTGGAATAGGCTCCCTGTTCATGTTAAGCAGAGTCCTTCCCTGGCCGTTCTTCAAGACCAGTCTGGATTGATGAATGGAGAATCAAAACTTCACACCTGAGGTGGTGCCTATGTCCCTTATGGCTAGAGGAAATCTGTAAAAAGTGTAAGATCTGTAAAGTATCAAGGCATCGGTATAAACCCATGCCATCCTCCTGCCTCTTGTTGCCATATACTGGTAAAATCAGGTTATATTGGCTAGGCTTGTAAAGGACCCCGCACTGTTAGCCTGGTAATCTCCTATGAACCTACATAAACCAATGTATTCAAAATAACTTGCTGGAGCTATTCTTCCTAGGCCTCCACTGAAAAGGGGCTTCTATTAAGTCAGACTTTTGTGGTCAGCAAATGCAGTAAATAAACATTATATGAGAACTGGGTATCATAAAGTAAAAGTAAAAACATATGGTTACTGTAGCTAATTGTGAGTGATAAGTGGCATGTACTGGGTGGGGATGAATCAGAAACGCATTCAGTGAGATTGCAGTAAATCTAGAAATCCCACAGCCTGCATAATATGTAGCTGTCAGAATAATGAGATGGAAATGAGCAGCAGTATTAAAATGAGGGCAACTGTGGATGCAAATGAGAGTAAATGATGTCACGGAGTGACTGAAAAACTGTTCTGCATGGTTACCACCAGGGTAGCTGACTTTAGTAAAATCTAGGAGTTGTGGAAGACAGAGCAGAAAATGCTGTACAGGGTAGCAGCTGCATTAATCAATATGTACATACAACAGGCTGTTGTCAATACCAGTGCTCATGGTATTAAATGTCATGATGCTCACTGATGCCAAGTCATGGCCCACCATGTCACAAAAATTGTGAACCACTACTGTGTGGATAGATGTGCCATGCAGGAGCTGGTCAACATTTGTAACAATTATATGCAGGCCCAGAGAATATGTGGAATACCTGTCCTTGTGGACACCGAGGCATGTATGTTATTGACAATATTAGTGACTGGGGCCTTTCAGTGACCCATGGGGGGAGGGGCACAGCGGGTGTATCCCAGTAATCTGCTTCGAGGATACTACATCAGTTACTTGATGTCATACAACATAACATGGGGGAGCATATGTGGTTTCCTTGTTCCACACAGAAGAGAGGCAATTCCACGCAGGCATATTATGACATAGCCTTTTCCCTGAGGTACTGAGGACCATAGACTATACCCACATTGTAATAAAGGCCTCACCTGGGAAGAAGGGATAATGGTATATGAGTCATAATGGGTTCCACTCCATTAACTGACAGGTGGTCTGTAATGCAGAGTGTAATATACAATGTGTGCGGGCTACCCAGGCAATGCACATGACTCTCACATCTGACACATGTGTGATGTATTCCAGCAATTAGAGGTGATTTTCCACAAGGATATCTTATTGATGATGACAGATATGCCCTATAACCATGGCTAATGACACCAATTAGAAACCCATAGACCATGGCAGAGAATGACCATAATAATAAAAAAATAGACCAAGATCATTTCTAAACATCTGTTCACTGTCTAGATGTCTCTGGTGGTGCACTGCACACAACCACATAATTCTCACAATTTACTTGCTCTAAATATAACAGAGTATATCCTCTCTAACCTTTACTCTCCTGCTCTCCTATGAATTACTCTCCTCTTTACTCCTCCTGTAAAAAAATAAAAACACTTTTATTCAGGTTTTTACAATTCTTGCAAATTTTTGTTTTATGTTTTCATACAAGATATATTTTAAATTTGAATCCTACTGCACTGTTTATCTAATCCAATAATTATTGTATTTTCTTTGCTGTATCTTGTCACTAATGATTTTTCTATGTAGTATTTGTTGGAGGTTTTCTCCCCGGGTCTCTGTTGAAAGCAGGCTACATGGCCCATTCGGACACTACCCGGTTAACAAATGTGAATAAATAAATAAGCAAATAAATAAATAAAATAAACATGCAGCAAAATATTTGCAATATGTGCAGTGTTGCACAACATCCTGCTCTGCAAACATTGACAGCATGGCAGAGAAATGCATGAGGCCAAAAACTCAGGAGCAGTGGAGGTGCCTGATGAAGAGCCTGTGGAGGAGCTGGTTTGCAGGAGATGACAATGCCATACAGAAGCAGGCATTGTGTGTCATGACACTGACTAACAGGGAATATCTGGTTCATAACTGTGAGCCAGAATAAAGCTGTTCAGATAAAATAAATAATGCTGCATGCAAACCTACACCCAGGCTGTGCTATACCATGCACAGACTGACATAAACTAGACACACTGTGCATCAGACATAGGTTACCCAAGTGACAGAGTACCATGTGCAAGGTGCAGTTATCATTATATGCACATGTGGAGAGGGTCGCGGTGACAAGTATCATCAATGGGCAGAATGGGTGTGCCTGTGTATGTGTGTGTGTATGTGTGTATGTGTGTGTGCATGTGTGTGTGTATGTGTGTGTGTGTGTTATGTGTGTGTGCGTGTGTGTATGTGTGTGTGTGTATGTGTGTGTGCATGTGTGTGTGTGTGTATGTGTGTGTGTGTGTGTGTGTGTGTGTGTGTGTGTGTGTGTGTGTGTGTGTGTGTGTGTGTGTGTGTGTGTGTGTGTGTGAAAGGTGGCGTTGGTGGTGCTTCATGGACTTGATTGTAATTATAGCTTTGACCACTGACAGCACTGATGTCATGAATCATTTCCCACCAGGCATGCTTACAAAGGCCCAGTCAGATCTTTCATGATGGATCATCTGGTGACCATGTTAATGGAGGTCCTGTAACAGGATCTCATTCTCTGCATGGAAGAATTTGCTTTTCCTGTACTTCCTACTTTTTCGCATGGCAACTTAAAGATGCAAAGAATCACACATGTGAGATGCGATAAGGCCATATGTGACACATACCTATACAGCTATGTAAGCAATGACACAGAGCTGGTATGATCACTGTGCCCTTGTAATATGTAAGGGGTAATACACACATGTACATCTGGAATCCTTGTGGTGGTATGTGTGTCACTGGATGTGCCATCCACATGGGACAAGGGTGACTATTTATCTTGGTGAAGGACACAGAGCACACACAAGGGTGCATGTGGGACAGCTGCTGATATCTACAGATGCACAAACCACATAACTAAATATAATGGCTCCATGCACTGCACTCTTTGAACATTTGCAGCAGCATTTACTGGTATATAGCTATACCCTTGTATTATGTAAGTGAAACAGACTTAGAACAGGCTCTGACTGCCATTATTTTGTTACAACCCTACAAGTCACTTGTATGCTACTATGTAGTTTACCATATCTGTGCCTACATCTCAGTCACTCTGGTATGATATCAGACAGCATGTGCATGTATTAGTATTAGTAGGCCCACAATAGGACATCCTGCAAGATGTGAATACAGTCAACTCAGACTGTATGTAGATACCCATCTATATGTGTATCTATGTAGGCATTTTCCCTACAGACCTCCAACACCTTGGGCTGCATAGGCATGGGGTGACATATAACGCCTTGGCACACAAGTATGACAAGCATCATCCTGATTCCTCACCAAGACCAGTCTGGTGTGGTCTTTAAAGAATTTGTGGTATCCATAGCCTAAAACTAAGATGAATCCCTGGAAATATAAGTTGCACATCCACTTAGCACTATTGCATATGCTTCTCTGCACTACATTGGGGTGGAGGACTGCAACATGTTGAGTGTGTATGGATACAACATATAAATATCACCTCCTTGGATGGTTGCTGTGTAAATGCCCAGTGTATATATACACACACACACACACACACACACACACACACACACACACACACACACACACACACACACACACACACACACACACAAACATGCACATTTGTTCTGTGATACCCGTGTCCCCAGTCCACATCAATCCCAACCTAGAGTACAAGACTTACAGAACTTCCACAATAACCCCAACATAATGCCCCACACATATCACGCAGGCAGTACTGTACCAGCTTTGATTATGCTATGTTAACTCCCAGCACAGCACCTCCTAGCACATTCATGTCAAACGTCAGTGTAATAAAGCCTCACTCCTTGACTTACAAGTGAGACTGTGGCATATGCAGAGGTTAACAAGATAGAACCATTATAACTTGTATGGACTTTACCCTGAAACATCAGTTGCCCCTGTGTACCTTATCATAGCAGTAGACTCTCCTGTTAATCAGTCTCCCCATAGTGTTAGCATTGTCACTTGCAATCTGCAACCTAACCAAATATATACAGTAGCATGCTGTCATGTAAATCATGAGACACTGCAAGTACAACAGTAAAAATGAATAAAATGCCATTTTCTACTCACTTCTGTAATACAAATATCCTTGTAGTAAACAGTACAGATAAGGTAAATCCCTTCAGCAATCTTAAGCAGTGTAATGAGGTCAATAGTAGGTGTGGCTACTTTTAACATGCAGTTTTGAAGCTTCTACCATGGCACTTATTCTAATGAGCCTTATTTGAATGAATGCTCTTGAACTGTATGTTTATCTTATTGCAAATTAACCAATGACATATGAAGAGGTGGGATTCAATAAACCCTACACAGTCATTTTCTACCATGTGTTCAGTGTGGTGTGACATGCACACTGTAGCATTGAAATTCAGATTCATTAAGTGCCGTGTACAGGTGTGCACTCGCATGCAAACAAGGTCAAGACCAAACTATGCTAATTAAAGCATAAGCAGCTGGATTGCATGCTAATAAACCAATCCATCATGGTGGAGCTACTCAACAAGCTATAAAGCAACCGTGTAGGCTCCATGCTGGTTTTTCCTGTGAATTCCAAAACTTTTGGAATGCAACCATGGAAAGGAGTCTACACAGGCAGAATGTTAGGGACTGCTGCTGCTTTAATTCATTTGTATGCACTATAGGTTGAAACCAATGCTGCTGCTGCTGCCAATAGGTCTAGGCCAAGAAGGAGAAGAGTTTTCATGTCCCATTTAACTTTTCATAGCCTACATGATGTGGAAATTGCAGAGCACTACACTACACTATAGGGTGGACAGGGACATACTACAAGATCTCTGTGACCTCTGCCGACCTCATCTCAGAGTCAATGCCAATCAAGGGGAAGCCATCCCAATGGAGACAAGGAATGCAATGCTACAACATGTATTTTACCCATGCTTCTGAGGAGAAGGCTAGGAATATGCAGCAGTTTTACCATGTAGTACACTACCCTGAGGTACTGGGTGCCATAGATTGCACACATATAGACATTAAGACACCACTCAGGGAACAGGTTAGACTCTACATAAACAGAATGGGCTACCACTCTATCAACTGCCAAGTCATGTGTAATGCCAAGGGAATCATCCTGAATGTGTTTGCTGGCAACTCTGGGAATTACCATGACTCACATATCTGGCACACCTTCAAAATGTACCAGATGTTTGCTAGAGGGGTATTCCACAGGGTCATTTATGGGGGGATGCAAGCTATGCACTGTAAGCATGGCTGATGACACCCATCAGAAATGCACACATACCCATGGAAGAATGCCATAATGAAGCACATGCTCAAACTAGAGATATCACATAGCATGTGTTTGGCCTGCTGAAGTCACGGTTCTGTTGCCTAGATACATCTGCGGGAGCCCTGCAGTACAATCCATGGACATGTACAGAAATATTCACAGTATATGCCATGCTACACATCATAATACTGAGGAAACAGCTTCAGCAGGATCAGCAAGGGGAAGGGGCACACACCCCATCAGCATTGCCAAGGTCACCACAGCCACAGGAAGATAAGGAGTCAGAGGGGAAACCACCAGCTGGTGTGGGTGTAGACAGATGTAAGTGTGGTCAGTATGCCCTTGCATTGGCTAAGAGACAATACATAGCACACTGAGTCACCACCTAAGGGCCTTAAACCTTCCTCCTACTTACATACATATAGCAACATTGATGCCAGACAACTCACACAACCTTTACCTCCCCAAGTATTGGTTGTGCACTGTTTGCATCAAACAGAGTTAGCCCTGAGCTAACACTGTGGCAACTGCTTCATTTACAAGGTAAGTCCTGAACCTGGAGTGTATTGTTTAATAATATGAATGTGTGGGATATCCTTGTATTTCATTACTTAGTCTATAAGCAAATAAACAGTGGAAGATTTTTACAGAGATTACCCTAACATGTGATAGTAGAGACTTATTTGACTTATATGTGTCCATTAGTAAGTAGTAGGCCTCGGGCATCAAAGATTTACACAGTCATACCTCTCAAAAGTAGTGATGGTCACTGCATGCCCTCAGTTTAGCACCATACATTTGTACTGGAAAATCATTAAAGAGAGAAGTTAGAAAGCAGTGATACACATTGCAGTTTTTGACATCACAACTCTCAAAAGATGATTCCGTATAAAGTAAGGGAATTTTGATATTATCAGCTGCCTAACTTTCCAAGGCCAATATAAGTCAAAGGTACAATTACCAGTTCAAAACTACAAATGCAGATATACTAAGCACTAAGTCATCTATACACCCTGAGCATCACACACAAAGCTTTTGTATCCCTGAATCCAAAAGATAGAAAACAGAGATCTGGTACAGTTATCATCCCTTGAACAGGGTGTTGTGTGGTGGGGCAGGAAGCCTAGGCTGACAAAAAAGTCAACTTATGTGTGTGTGAGTAAAAAAGAGAAGCAGGCAGACATTTGGATAAACCAACAAATGGCCAGTGAGACAAAATGAGTAATGTGGTTTGTGTCTGTAGGGGTCCTTCAGGTGAAATTGATGTGTGAGTGTCTCATGAACAAATCCAAGCTCTGTGCTGGCTCTACATCTTGGTATGTTGGACAGGTGTGAGCCATGCATGGTAGAGGTGTTATTCCCATCCATGAGAACTGGCACTGCCAGGAGTTGCACTGGCACATTAATGCCCATGGTCAGATGCAGTACTTCAACCTGAACATGATTGAAGTCTGCTGGAGGAGCTCCCTTTGTGGTGATACCCTGGACCATGAACCTGTGGCCTACCATGTCTGAGTGTGGACAGAGCACTCACTAATGGTGCAGAGGAAGTACTGCCACTATGGTAGCATGATCGGTGGTGGCCACGTTGTCTGATAGCAGATGATGTGGCTGACCTACGCCCATGAGGATGCCATTCCCCTCACAGCAGATGTTCCATCATAGACAATGCTTGTTCCATGACAAATGTCCTTCAGTCCATCACAGACATCCCTCATTCCAATGTGTCATTCATCCAATCCATTGAATCAGCAACACATTGGAGGCAGTCATGCATGTCAGACTGTGCCACATCTGCAACCCTGAGCATTTTTGTCTGGAGCACCTATGGGAATGTGAGTGTTCCTCCATGATGACCCTAAACATATGTTGAGTGGCAAGGGAAGAGAAACCTGCACCAGATGGAGGAGGCACAGCAGAACCCCTCTGAGCACCCCTATCAACCCTCCTGCATGGCACCTCACCCATACTTTGGCTACAACCAGAGTCAACAGGCTACACTTCCCCGATCAAAGGCCTTGCCCTCCACCTGTCCAATATCTGAGGGCTCACTGGAATGGGTAGGCATAGACCTACTGGCTATGTCTGATGAAATTGCAGGGGATGGCTGTATGTCACCCTCAGTGTCAGATTCAACCTCTGCACCCCTGACTGTGCCTCAGTTTGGGCATCATCATCATCATCAGAGTTTGCTGATGCACTGACATCAGGTGGCAGAAGGCCCCTACTCCCACTTCCATGATCACCTGTGATAAAAAGCAACAAACACAGGAAAAAAATAATACCTAGACTACTGTAGTTCAATATATCCTAACAAAGTAACAGTGCTGCCACTATTACAGACAGTACAGCAATGCACACAACAGGTCTGACATCAACAGCATGCACTAAAATATTTGTTTAAATTTCTCAGCAGTAATGACATAAAAATGTTTGGCTTACCATTTGCAGATGAAACACTCCTCTGCAATCCAGATGGTCCTGGAAGAAGTTAATCAAGAAGTAAGAGCAACATCATCACAATTAAGAGTAACACAGGGTGTAATAATTTTACTCCTTTAAATGTCTACTAACTATATTTTCAACATGAATGTGGCTAACAACTCCAACCTAAGCTAATAACTGTAGCAATCTTCACCCCTCCAAAAAAGACATGTGAGACAGAAGTAATTGATTGCAATTGTTTTACTATACAACATCATTCAAGTTTTGAGATAGCAAAGCCTACTAGGAAGCTCCTCCTGGGATGTGTTTGGTGTCTTTGAAACTGTTGCTCTGACATCCAGTACATGCTGTACTGCACTCTTCTGGGAGCTGTCTGGATACCTGATATTGGTCAGGACCTCTTCATTGGGTGCTAGTGGTGGTTCCCTAGCAGACCATCTCCCTGTAACCATCTGGTTATGGCCCACTGCAGCTGCTCTCCTCCATGCATATGTAATAATGTTAGTGGCTTTGTGGTGCACCTGCTCATATGTCCTGCGATGGGTACCTATGGCATTCACATCATCAATCATCTGGTTCCATATTTGCATCCTGTATGACATATTTCCCTGTCCCCTTTCCAAGAGAAAAGCACCATGTTGCCTAAAGGCATCCACTATCACCTAGTTCTCAGCATCAGTGAATGGGGAGTCTCTGAGAACTGACACACCTGGGTGGCATACTCCTAGTTGTCCTAAAAGACAACAAAAAAAATTATACAAAAGTATCACATAACTACAAAATAACTTTTGCCAGATAAAACAGAAAAGGTAGCCAGTCAGTATTACTCAATGGAGAAACATAAAACAGTGTAGAGATATGAAATATGAACAACATGCAGGATGCAAAACAAGGAGAGTAACAAGATCAACATACTCTTGTTTGTGACCTAACATTAACTCACCTTTGCTCCCTGTCAAAAGAGCAGTGTACCCTTGTTTTTGCAATAACAGTAACTCACTTTTGCTCTCCCTGCAAAAGAACTGGAAAATGACACATTTTGCTAACAAACCATCTTTGAAATGCTAAAAGTGCTATCAAAGGAACTGTCCCTGAAATATCTGTACATATTCATCACCCAGCATTCCATTTTCATGTATTGGCAATTATGTATACCTCTGAAATGGCTTGACAAATATGCCCATACTATCAGTACAGTTCTAAGTAATGCATACAGATAAAAGCGTAAAAGCCTTTGCTTCGGATTTTTCTTAAATGCATTCCAACATATGCAGTATGTAGCTGACAAAATGGAAGCATACATTCTGAAGTTCAGTACTCTTCTATACAGATATATCCTGAAGATATAGCATATGCAGTCTTCCAAACATAAATAAGTCTCCTCACCATCAGTCTGGCTTGCTAGATGATTGTCTTTTTATATGATGTAGATTCAGTGCTGTTAGCACTGTGAAGATGCAAATGAGGTGTGAACCCATTAGAACTGCTGAATCTCAAATACTTGGATCCATGTAGGAGATGTAAACATAATGCAGGCACTTCCTCATGTTTCTGTTTAATGGATTGCAACTGTGAATGATTACTGGTTGGGAGAAGGAAAACACAACAGTACTACAGGCTGCCTTACTTACACTCGGTATGTCAGGTTAGATCTACAAAGTGTTATATGTAAGGTTGGAAATGTAAGTAAGTGCACACAATTCACAGGTTGTGTTTCTTAACATCCAACCTAGCCTTCATTTGTCCCCAACTGCATATGATATTATTTCCATTTAATATCCTCACACAGTTTAAGGGCAATGATATAGAATGGCTTACACACTGCATGTCTCAGATTACTGGTTGGATAACCAAAGAATGACCAGCAAACACAGACATGTAAGACTGAGCTGTATAATTGCAAGCAATAATCATAACAGGTTGTGTGATCACTAGGTGCACTGCATCCAAAAATAATAAATGTACAAATAACAGCTGCATTTTTTATATCACTGTAGATGTTGTTGCAGCTGGTTGTGTGCAGATTGAGTTCAGCTCTTTGCTGCAAAGTTGTTTGTATGTCTAAGAGGGATAAGGTACCTATCCTGTGTTCTGGAGGTGCTTTGGAATGAGATTTCAAATCCAGATCTATGTGGGCATATCTGATGTGAGCCATCATTCTCTTGTGTGTATGTCATAGATTGATTTTCCTCATTTTAACTACTTGCACTTTTTTCTTTTTCTCTTTTTCCGTCTTTGTTTGTCTAATTTTTTGGGGGGGGCAGTATTTGCATAGTGCATCACGTAGCGCAATCACAAGAATGGAGGAAATGAATGCTGGGTTTGGCTGTGCTTATCTAATTTGTGCAAAGCACAGCAGTGTGCAAACTGGACAACTGGACTCCCAGGAAACAGGCAGGATCCAGACAGCCAAAAATAGAAAATGGATGCATTCAGTTATTAATACTGGACATTGTGCAAACTTACAAAGTGGTGTTGGACAGTGGTTGACAGAGAGACCTTAAGAATCATTAGAGAAACAGGAAATTTTATGTAACTAGTTCTATGGCAGCAGGTGTAATTGCAGGACTGCCATACATATGGTCCTGGGTTCAAATACAGGTTACTCCATACAATTTTACTGTTGTTCCACTTCCCATTATAGTCCCTCTCACTTATAACACTTGAGATAGTAGAGCTAATATTAATTATACATATGAGGGCTGAGACAGTAGTATTGTGGCAGATATTTAATTATTCATCCATGTACTGTCACATTTCTTATCAGATGTGCGACTGGGTATACTGTGTACTATAGTCCTGTAAGTATAATTTTGCTGTCTGGACTGGCATGGCCTTCACATTTGCCTAACACACATACATAGCTGCCTGTACATGAATTTTAATTGAAATTATGTAATGCATCACTGTTGCTCTCTGCTTACCATCGTGCAAACACATTGCTCTGGGGTGCGCATTGCTGCGCAACATGTTTGCAATGGCAAGTGGAGTGCAACAGTTTCAAACAGTGTGTGCACTCCAGTAAATACGATAACTGGAACTGGTGGGAAAGCATAAGTCTCCATTGTTCTATATCTGTGGCAGACATGGTAGGCATTTGTGGGGAAGGTGCCAGGTTTAGGGCACAGAAGTGGTGTATGCAGAAGTCCAAGATTTTTGTTGGATTGCTAGTTAAGAACAACAGTGACAGGCTTATGCAGGGGGACTATTCTGGCTCCCAGTATAAGTGGGAGGCTTGGGATTGCTTAGCCTGGGTCAGTGCCACCTGTATTCTGCGCACTAGACAGCAATGTAGGCATCATTATAATGACCTACAGAGGAGGAAGAGGGAAACACTCAAGGGTTTAAGTTCAGAATTTAAGACTGCAGACATCCCACACCTGTGTACATATCATCTACAAAGAGTACTTGTAAGATTTGAAAAGCTGAATATAGGCAAGACTGGTATTCATAATGGTCTTCTGTTCTGTTCTGTTTTTTCCACAGCTGCCAGTGACCGTGAGTACAAAGTCTGAACCCATGGGTTAGATTGGCAATTATGAGAGAAACATGTGGTATGTATGCAGCAAAAGAGTACTGTTATTGTAGCAGTAAAAGTTAAAGATAGCTTTTTGGGTATTTTATAGAGGTGTATGAAATCGTACAGGTGTGGGGTGGGTTAGGTGGTGCAGTGGTTAGCATCACAGTTAGTTCAAGTTCCTCTCTGCCTTCTGGTCCCTTCTCTTCTGGTCCTCCCATGTCCTCCTCGCGTGGTGTCTCCGTCCTCGGGGTCCTCTCCGGGTCCTCCAGACATGCTGCAGGTGGATTGGACACTGAAATTGGCCCTTGGCCTGGGGGTAGTGTGTGTGTGTGAGTGTAGTGTCTGTGGAAGGTTGGGCGGCAGGTGGCAAGACAAACTCGTAAAACCTGCCTGCCATTGGATCGCGGGAGGTGTGATGCGCTGGCGACCCCAACCAACCAAAAAAAAGAAGAAGAAGAAGAAGAAGCTAGAGTTGTATGAAATCGAGCATGCAGATCTCAACTGTAAAAGCAAGTATGTATGGATTAGTCTGTAGCACAAACCAAGAGTGCAATTTTAGACTTTAGTCAGATGTTATATCCAAATACCACACTTCCCAATTATATGATGCTGTTAATTCTACAATGATATTTAAATTAAAACGTCTATACCAGTGGCACAACTGCCCTGCTGTAGTCAGTAATCTGTATAACTGGAACACGCATTTGTTCAATATATACACATGTCAAGGATTACTTGCCGCAGTCTGCAGGATAGTGTGCATCTATTAGGAGATGGTAGTCTTAAATGTAAAAGTTAAGATGATAGAGTCAAATAATTGTATTAATGCATTGTATTTGACATATGAAGGTACTAATCTTATCTCTTTTTTTCTCTCACCCCAACCCTTATCTCTCTTTTTATTTTATTTGATTGTAAAAATATTTTTTATTTTTATTTTTATTTTATTTTATTTTAATTTTTAATTTTCTTTTTTTAATTTTCATAGGATCATATGATCATAGGAAATTACTAGGCTATTGATCCATTTTAAACTTAGCTGTTTCATCCCAATGTAATAACATGGAAATGCTAGTCAGTACTCAAGACTGCATTTAGTGATGACTGCCCATGTTCAGGAGGGTTGTGGGCTCAATGCCCGGTAAGAATTTACAGTGGCCCATCCACTTCTCCAGGTTCCTCTTGAGCAGTGTAATAGAGCTGCTCTGTTTCACATGAATTGCTAACTTGTTCCAAAGATGATGGTGTCATTGAACTCTATCCATGACATCCATGTGTACCACATCACTAAATGCTTCACAGCACAGCAGGGTAAGCTCGTTCCACAGGAACCACCTGCCCCCAATCCACCAGCTATGGCACCATTACCCAGCATGTTTGAGAGCCAATATGGCAGCACCACCTCTGCTGTCCCTGCACTACTTGCACCCTCAGGTAGTCCTGTCCAGTGGTTCAATGATACCCTCTGGGAGCAGTGGTGGAGGTGGTGATTTTATCACCTCTACTGATTTGCCAGGGATGGGATGTGCACAGCACTGTTGTTGCATGCTTACACTGTCTGGAGAGACTGCTCTTCCTCATTTTGCATAGTAGTAGTAGGAGGAGAGAGAGATGCCAAGCACTCCAGCAAGTGAAGGAGTGAGCTGACAGTGATGACAGTCCAGTGGGTGAGGACTCAGTTCTCACTGTCACCCAGCTTGATGACTGTGGGTTTGGGATATCCCCACTCTTATCCCAATCATGTCACCCCCCAACATTTTGTGTTCATCACTGTCCCTGTCTCTTGTCTTGTTTGTGTTGTTTGTCTGCAACTGCTTCCTCACCTACCCAAGTTACCTGAGACAGACATACCTATGTCCCTTCCCCAACATTTTTCTCTCTCTGAAATAAAAAATGAATGAGCACCTATTCCATAAAAAAAATGTCCCATACATAGCTCTCCATTTCACACATACATCTTCTTCACACACTTGATTTGGTCCAGTTGGCTATAAATCAAGATTGTGTTGTGGTCACCCCTCTCTCTGGAGGTGACAGTCCAAATGCAGTTAATATTTTGCACGTGTTCAGTTTACACTGTTGAAGAAATGGATAGCCTCCTGCACATTCCGGTCCTGCTTTCCAGTTGTTCTTCCCCCTGCTTGCTCATTTCACCACTTTCATCTACCCTATTTTATCACCTTTAATCTGGTCAAAAATAAAATCACACACTCCACACATAAGCAGATGGAGATGCAATGTATCCCTTCACTTTTTAGGCTCCATGTTTGTATGGAGGTGCACATCAAGCAGCAAAGGTGAGTGGTGGCAAATAGGAGCAGTTACCCCCACACAATCTGCTTAACACTGCTGCACTATGCCAACACACAGCAACATGTCTCTTATAAACAATTCATGTCATAACATTATCACTCTGTAATGCAAAGTATTTTATAGTATTACATACCATCTGGCCCAAAAAGAAATGTATCAATGCATGAACACTTGCTGCCACAGAGTCAGTTAAGCAGCAGGTGTATTTCATAGACTCAATAGTAACTGTCAGACTTTAGCAATGTGGCTCATGTTTGTGCACTGCTTAGCTACACACAAACATGTGTATCTTGCATACGTATACACTTTGCTAACCATCATGCAAACCTGCTGCTTGCCATGCTATGGAAATGTACATATTATGCTATATTACTGCTGTTTACTGTCCATTTCCTGTGTATGACATGAAGTTACATATGAAAACATTACAAAATGAGGGTCCTATCTAACAATATGTCACATATTTACAATGCATCCATGTGTTGGCACTCCCTCAAGCACTGCAACCTTGGGGTCTCAGTACTTTTTCCACACATATATCAACCTCACTACAAAATGTAATATCAAATGTTGTGTGCTATGCAATGCAAATCAATCTGGCAACATGCAGAACTACAGCTATTGACCCATATGCATTAAAAGCCTTTTCTGCAAGGCTAGGGAAGGAATCAGCATGGATCATACCCACAGGGACATAGGTGACCTTCAACACACTTGACCCTACCCATTTTGTTTTTGTCAAAGGTAGACTTTGCTTATTGAACCATTTGGATACTGACCCCAAAGACCTGGATGAGGGATAACAGGATGTACCACAAATGTTGCATTATCCAAGTCCTTTGACACTATACCCCATTCAAGTATCATAGTGAAGATCTCCCATGTGGGAATTAAGCCATACAGTAGTACAGGGATATGCAATTGGCTGACTGACATAACACACACTCTCAAAGTTGGGAACTGCACCTCCACCAATAGCCACTTACCATTAGAATACCACAGGGATATGTGCTGGGCCCTCAACTTTGCAAACTACTTTCCTGAAGCACAGGAAATGGTAGATTGCCTATGGTTTACCAAATCTGCAGATGACTGGTAACTAGACACACTAATATAGAGTCCCCCAATGATGGCAACATAATACAGAAAGGGCTGCCACACACAAATGATTGGTGCCAAACTCATGGGCTGACCCTTAATGCATAAAGTAGCTCATTATCCCCTTTGGCAATGAAGTACCCCTGCTAATTATGATATACATATCACCCTTCTCAGCTCAAACCCAAACACAGTGCTGTGAGACTTGGGAACACATGTTGCTAGCAATCTACAGTTTCATCACTATGTGCCCATAGTGGTGACACACACATTCTGCATTGCACACATCATACATATGGACATCACATCCAAGACCAGGATGGTCATACCTCTGTTGTACACTACCCTTATCAGACCACTAATTGAGTACAATGTTTCCTTCTGTCTGTACCTCACCAGACACCTACAGCAATTGGAGAAAACACAGAGTTGTGTCTGAGAGACTCCAGACCCTCCAAACATGACATACATAGAAAGACTGAAAGACCTGTCAGTGTACTCAGTATCATTCAGGCTGCTGAGAGGTGACCTATGCCTGCCTTACAGAGCAGTCCCAGACCCTGCCCTATTGGAAATGCTGCACATCTGCAAATCAAATGGGACAAGAATAACTTGGCCCAGGGTTCTCAACATACCTGTGACATAAACAGAACATGCTGGGGAGACAGATATATCCACCAACAACTCACACTCCTCTGTAATAGGCTCCCACTGCATGTAAAGCAGTGCTCTTCAATGAACCTGTGCAAGTGCAACCTTGACTACTGGTTGGGTGATTGAAAAGTCACCTCTGGGGTGGCACCTATGTCCCTCATGGACAGGGCCAGGTGGTGCTGCTTACAAAATCACTCTGCTAACAATGACCATCCAACTATGCTCAGTAAGGGTACTTATGTTTTTACACAGCTAGGCTTCTAAACACTGTAGGGCCATGAGGCTAGTAGCCTCCTGTGAACATATGAAGCTATGAGCTTCTGCAGGCCTCCCAACATTTTGTCTCCCACATGACCTTTTGATGTCATCTACGATAAGTTCACCTGCAGTCTTGCAAAAGGCAGACGTGCAGTGGCATTTGCATGAAGTACTGTGTTTTGTAGTCTGTGAAATTAGATAGGTGCAGGTTCTGTTCTCACTTTAGTCAACTGGGTGTGCATGTATGTGTGTCTCTGTAGACAGAAGAGCAGAAGTGTGTATCCCACAGTTACTGCTGCAATACCATGGATTGACAGTGTTTTGATTCTTGCAGATGCCTACACATCCATTTCATGCAGCCCACCCAACATCTTGTCCTGCACATGGCCCATACCTCTCAACTGTACTGAATTTCTCATTTTTACTGGCTTTGAGATCCAAATAATGGGGGCCACCCCTTAATTTATGATTTTCCTGGCTATTTGTTTAAACCTTTGACATGATATCATCTCCATGAACATCGCTGGTAAGGACATTTTCTTCCATGAGCTGCAAGGGGTCTCTGGGAATGTTAATGCTTGGTTTATTGTTTACTTTTTTATATTGAGAGCTGAGGGAATTTGATTCAAGTTACACTGTTTGCAAGGGGTCTCCGAGAATGTGTGTGTGTGTGTGTGTGTGTGTGTGTGTGTGTGTGTGTGTGTGTGTGTGTGTGTGTGTGTGTGTGTGTGTGTGTGTGTGTATAAAATGCTCCAGTTAAATATACCTGGTGGCTAGAATGAGATACTCAGGCTCAAACCCTGTACCTTGGGTACAGGTAGCAAGACTCTGAATTCCCTACCCACCACCACTTGTGAAAACGGTCCAGATTTTTGCCTTATATTTTTATTCTGTTCTGTTCCTCATAAAATATGTGGTTTTCTGTATTTTTGTGGCAAATCAGTGAAGGACTGAATTCACTAATTAATGACAGGCAATTTAATTTCAGACTTCATATTCTTCAGAAAATACATGGTAACACAAAACCTTTTATTCTAGCACTTTTCTAAGTTTATAAGATTAATATTTGAAATTTGTCCCTATTTTTGGGGCTGTATTCCCTCAGTATTGGCTTTGTCCAGGTTTTTTACACTAAGAGGTTGAAAGCTATGGTGAGAACTGAATTCACTGAATATGTTTGGAGGCTATATTCCCCCCTTATTGGCTTTGTCCAGGTGTTTTGTGCTAAGTGGTTGAGAGGTATGGTGAGAACTGAATCCACTAAATGATAGCCATTTAAGTTTTAGTCTTCCTATCTCTTAGGAAACAGCTGATTTGGCATAGTAGTATGTTGCTCTGACTGAAGTGAACAGGGACCAGGGTTCAAGACTTGGCAATGAAACGCATGGTGGTAACACAACATTTTATTCTAGCAACTTTCCAAGATTATGCAAGCAATGTTTAAAATGTGCCCCTGGTTTTTGGGCTTTTGCCCCCCCAATATATTTTGACATTTTCCAGATTTCTTGTGCTGCAAAGTTGAGAGATACAGTTGAGTGTCGAGTGGATTTTACAATGAGCTGAGAGCTTCAGGGGAAGAGAAGTTTCTTGCAGCTTATGCTGAGTCTGCATCCATTGTTAATAGCATAACAGGTTGAATACTTATTTTTGGTGCAGAAGGCTGTGGGTTCTACTCCCACAGTATGTAGATGCATTGCTGATACTGTACTGTGTTGTATTTTTAAAGGGGGAGGATGTTGCAGTACTAAGAATGTCCTCTTTGGTGGCAATAACTAGTAACTATGAACCTGTTATCAGTTTGCCATCCATTCCCTATTGCAATATTACTAGCTTATCATTTTTTAATGTAACATAGGCAATTTATTCCTCAAGAGCAACAAGCACTTTATTGTAGATGAAACAATGAAATATAAAGTTGTTTGCTAGCAGCAACCTCTTCATTAGTTACAGATCTCTTCAGTGAGGAATTATTTAAATGACTTTTACTTCTGCAGAGATTATGCATATTTGCTGATACTGGTGGATTGTAGAAGTTTTGAGTAGACTTTTATGATGGAAATGTTCTGAAATGGGCGGTTTTGCCATTATTGGTGCATGCATTTTGTTTCATTGTTTACTGTTCAAAACAATACATTTAAAACACCTTCTAACAACTGTACTGTATTATACAAGGAATATATTTTAATACAATCAGGAAGGTATATCAAAGAACACATGTATGTTTCATGTGCAAGTGCCCTATGATTTGAAAACAGCCCAAAGTTAATCTTTATCTGCAACTGGCCAGATATATTTTCTTTGAATGTGGGTTTCAATGCTGTTTCAATGAATGTGAGTTTCAAGGGCAGAGAAGTTTTAATGCTAAGTCTATTTTCATTGTGAGACTACATTGCTTTGTTTAGCAGATGTTGATTAGTGTTTGTGCTGTAAAATGTAAAATAAAACTTTTAAATGAAATTCAAATCATTGTAGAAGTAAAGCAGTATGCACATTACAGTATTTATGGTAAACGGGGTGAAATAGCCAAGTAATGGGACATTGGAACAGCTGCAGGGGGAAGGGCTGTATATGGGGAGGCAACATTCGACATGATTTTGTGAGGGGGAAAGGGCGGCAAACTCAAAGACAGCCTCGGGAGGCACAAACTTTAGCTATGCCACTGATCAGTAGGCCATGAAGAATGTCTTTTGGAAGTCCTAGCAAACTATAATATTCTTTTGCTATGATTAGAATATTGAATACCATTAAATGCCCTACTTTTACCATAAAACCGACATATTGCAAGTCACTGAAAACAAAATCCTAAGGTTCATCATCTTCTCCCTACCCAGTGAACATCATTGCTACACATTTAAACGAAAATGGTTACATTTGCTACAGTGTCTGGGTCTCTGGACCATATTTTGGTTGACTGTTCTTCAGTTTACATTTGAAAGTTGATATCCCACAATTCCATCAGAGTGAGTAGGGTTACATAATTAAGTATGCAAAATGTATGTTAATCAGCTTACAGATTTGTACCTATTTTTCATGGGCCTTTGTCCAGGTTTTTGATGTTTCCAGGTAGAGAGGTATGACATGGCCTTTTGATGTCATTGACTATAAGTCACCTGCAGTCTTGCAAAAGTAAGACTTGTGTCATGGTGCTTGCATACAGTTCTGTGTTATGTAGTCTGCGTACTTAGGTAGAAGTGCTATTCTCACTGTAGTCAAATGGGTGTGTGTGTGTGTGTGTGTGTGTGTGTGTGTGTGTGTGTGTGTGTGTGTGTGTGTGTGAGCTCTTGCTTGACATTGAAGAGTGCATTTTACAACAGTATGTGGGATACTGTTATATTCTCCTCAACAGACACTGATAATGTGATCAGCTATAAAGTGTTGTCTGACACACTCTAAATCAAACTTGTGGAACTTGTGTAAAGTAATGCGTTCTGTCATCTGTGTAGTTAGATAATTAGGGGTTCTATTTTTACTGCAGTCTACAGTGTGTGTGTGTGTGTGTGTGTGTGTGTGTGTGTGTGTGTGTGTGTGTGTGTGTGTGTGTGTGTGTGTGTGAGAGCTCTGGCTTGACATTACAGAGAGCCTTTTACACTAGTATGTGGGACATTGTTATTACCATATTCTCCTTGACAGACACTGCTGATGTCATCAGCTATATCAGATTTTTTTGGTAGGCCCAGTGTTATATTGCTGAGAAGCCCAGTGGTCTCTTCAGGTGCTGCTTGTGTCTGATGAGGTACATGCCAAAGAGAGCATTATACTCTTTTACTGTTCTGATGAGGTTTGACTACAGTGCTGTCATACAATCCTAAGATCTGCATATGATGGCATGACATATGATGTGCACAACATAGGCTTTCAATACCAGTGTGGATACTTGAAGTTTGAAGTTCAGACTGCTATCTACATGTGTTGCCAATGCTGGCATCACTGGATGTCACCATAGCAGGACTGTTGCCAATGCTGTGATTAACATGGAATTCCACTTTTGAAATGGACAGCATACAAAAGACATATTTCTGCATTTAGTTATAGATTGTGTGCCTTTGTCTCCATTCATTTGTCTCTGTTAGCTCCTCCTGTACTATGTTATCATCATTGGTGGACTCAATGATTGCACCCAATATGCAAGAATCGGCAAATTTGGTAAGGCAAATTCCATATACTTTAGCCTGAACTGCTGAGAAATAGAGTTCAAACAGTGAAGGGCCAAGCACAGATCCTGGGGTTTGCCAGTGGTGACAGCTCTACTGGCACAGGCTGATTCACCAACTTTCACAGTATGTGTTCTATCAGTAAACCAATTAGTTATCCATCTACTGATGTAAGGGTTAATCCCCAGATGTGAGGGTTTCCCAATGATACCTGCATGGGGGATTGTGTCAAAATCCTAGGGCAGATCAGGATAAGCAGTATATGGTGTCTTACCTTCATCCAGGTCTATCACATGGAAGCAATGACCTATGACAACATCACAGATCATCTATAGCATGACTCAGCACATACACCTTCCTGATACAGCTGAATGCAGACTTCAACACACCCTCCACATGGCTATATTCCCACACAAGGGTGTACATCAATATGTATCCATCTGAGTAGAGGGGACAGCACCTGATGCATGCATGTATAGACACATCCTGACTCTCCTCGACTGTAAGGTAGGACCAACATGTGATCATGGACCTCTTCTGCATGTACACTAGTCATATTCTGTCTGTGTCCAACAGACATTTGTGAGTTGTTAATGCTACATCATGTCTGTTACATCTGACAGATGTCCTCAAAGATATCATCGAGGGCATGCATCATGACAACAGTACCATCTTATGGAACTTGACCAGGTCAAGGCATTTGACACAAATCCACACTGAGGTATTCACTCAGCACTGTCATATGTGGCCATAAACAGGAATATCTCCAAATGGGTATCACATACTGTTTGTGGCATCTCACTATGTTGAGATGTATAACATGACCTATATCTCAGGTCCAGTGATCAGGTCCGTACATCAGGGCTGCCTACTAGGCCCTTTCCTGTCCATAAGTTATGTGATGGACATCACAGATAACATGCACATGCTGTGACCACATAGCTGTTGGAAGGACTACAGAATGTGGGCAATTATTAACTCCAGTTGTGACATTATTATAATACAGACAGTAGCATTGCATAACAAGCACTGCTGCCACAGGCATGGCAATGCCTGCATTGACAATTTATTTTATTTTATTTATTTTACATTTGTTTACTGGGAAAGTCCGACTGGACACAGGTCCATTTTCATCGGAGGCCCGGGGAGAAAAGCTCCATATTACATATAATAATGAGTCATACATTTTGTAATATAACAGAATGCACACTGGGAGAAAGTTAAAAATACAATATAGTTCAACAGTCACACATTTTCTATTATAGCAGTTTCTCATTAACACACAGCAATAATTTCCAGTAGAACATACAGGAAGAAGCAAGTTATTCAGCAGGACATACAGGAAGAGTTTAGTAGAACAAGATTAGCAGCATTCTGGGCAGGGGCCTAGATCTAGGGTATACTGTAGATATAGGGTGGTGGTGAGCTAACTTTTATTTGTTAGGGGATCCCAGCAACAGAGAACAGTTATGGCTTAACCTGGGGGGTGACATGGGCAGAGCCAGTTTGTTGTGTAGTGGGTTTTGAGAAGTTTTTAAATTGGGAGGTACAGGTTGTGGAGGTTATGTGGGTTGGGAGTGTATCCCAGATTCTGGCAATAGAGCAGGCAAAGAGGGATTTGCCTGCCTCATTTCTGTGTTTAATGACATTTATGTGGTTCTGATAAGAGGATATTAAGGTTCTGGATGAGGTGTAGGGGTGAATAAGTTGATGAAGGGCAGGGTTATTTTCAGGTTGGTGGTAGAGTATGTGGGCAATTGTGAGTTGATTGAGGAGGAGGAGTTGAGGGAACTCAAGCCAGTTCAGCTGCTTGAGGGCCAAACAGTGATGAGACCTATAGTTGGCTTCAGTAGCAAACTTTGCAATCTTATTGTAGCAAGATTCTATCTTGGTTAGTTCTGAGTTATGAAGGTTAGTTAAGATAGGGGAGGCCTACATGGGGATGGATAGTAGATGGGTTCTTACAATCATGGCTTTTGTATTTTTAGACATAAACTGTTTGTTCTTATAAAGGAGGCCAATCTTTTTGTTGACCTTCTTGATTGTTTGGGCAATATGTGTGTCGTATTTCAGGTTATTATCAATTTCAACTCCTAATAGCTTTGTGTGAGTTGTTGGGGTGATTAGTGTATTATCTTTGGATTTTATGTCAAAGTTACTGTATACAGGAGGAGACCCTCCAGGACTAAAGATAATAAGTTTGGTTTTCTTTGGATTAAGTATAAGTTTGATGTTGGTGAACCATTCTTCTGCTAGGGAAAAATTATTTTGGGTGATGGTTTTTAGTTCCATCAAGGTGGGTGCGGCACATATAATAATGGTGTCATCTGCATATTGTACTATAGAAGCCGAAGGTGAGGATGTGGCTATCTGGTTAGTGAATACTGAAAATAGCAAGGGGCCAAGGATGGACCCTTGAGGGACACCTATGGCTACTGGACGTAGGGGGGACAACTGTTTTTTCCATAGGACTGCCTGTTGCCGGTTTGCTAAATAGTTCAAGAACAAGGATATGGTAGAGGAGCTGATGTTCAGGGTAGTTAGGGTTTTTAGGAGCATACTGTGGTTAACCATATGAAGGCTTTGGATAAATCAAGGAATATGAAGAATACAAATAGACCTTTGTTACTTTGTAGATTCACAATGTTGGAGAATGAGAGCAGTGCTGTGGTGGTGCTATGGGAAGGCCTAAAGCCATGTTGGGATGTAGATAGGAGGTTGTTTTTTTTGGAGGTAGTGCATGATCTGGGCATGAACGACTCTCTCTAATATTTTTGATAATGGTGATAGAATTGCTATAGGGCGGTAGCTGGTAAGCTCAAGTGACTGACCTCCTTTGTGCAAAGGTATAATATGTGCTATTTTCCAGGAGTGGGGTACTTTACATTCGGTTATTGACCTGTTTATGAGGATGGACATGGGATAAGCTATATCCTCTGCTGTAATCTGCAGAAAGTCGGCTGGGAGATTATCTGCTGCTAATGTTGTTGGTTTAAGCTTTTTGAGGAGCTTAGTTATTGTAGTAGTGGGGACTGGATTCAGGGAAAAGCTGCAGTTGTTTAATGTATTAGAGGGGGTTGAGGTTACTGTTGCTGTGGGGTTGGAAGCTGTTTTTTGGGTATTTGCTTGGGCTTGGATTGTTTCAGTGAAGTATTTATTAAATTGGGACTCATGGGGGAATTTGTTAATTCAGGAAACAAACACAGAACCCAAGTATAATGTGGGCATCACACCCTATAATCAGACCAGTATGTATGTGACCCATGTGCTGGAGTAGATGGTAAGTAGTACATCCACCAGCATGTGATCACAGTGCTGACAACTCCCTTGAATGTAACTCAAGTACTGGGTGTGTGAAGGACATCCACATCAGAGGCCATAATACCTTCATGGTTCCAAGCTTTCATTACACCAATACAGTTTACAATGCACCCTTCTTCATGTAACCCCCAGCACATTTCCAGTGATGTGTAATGGATGTATACCACCTTTGTCACTGTGAGCTGTCACACAGCTTACTGGCCATACTTAGGTATTCTTTCTGTGGAATATGCATGACTGCTTGATGGTGCAGAACACCAATCAAGTTGTTACACCTGATGCATGTGTGCTACCTGTTCTGCTTATGCACACATGGCATACATAGGTGTTTGACAACATTAATAACATGTATCATTCATGACAGTGTAGATTGTGCCATATAAATACACACACACACACACACACACACACACACACATATATATATATATATATATATATATATATATATATATATATATATATATATATATATATATATATATATGCCATTAAAACAAGGCTACTAGCCAGTATTGCCCATACTGTCACATATAGCTGTTGGAGTGTCCCTCCCAAAATCTCCAGCAGATGTTACAAGTACAAGGACAATGTGCTCAGTTACCCTCATAGAGTGTGGATGTATCATAATAGTTGTTCAAGTGTGTGTGTGTTTGTGTGTGTGTGTGTGTGTGTGTGTGTGTGTGTGTGTGTGTGTGTGTGTGTGTGTGTGTGTGTGTGTGTGTGTGTGTGTGTGTGTGTGTGCAAACTCATCTCTTATCACTATAAATCACATATGTTATGTCAGAGGTATGGGGTTAGTGGTAGTATTATTCTGATGTTGTCCCTGATTGTGGCTGGTTCCTGTAATGTTTTCCATGAGCCTTTACCTGTGCTCACCTCGCTGGAGACCTCTGCTGAGAGTGTACTCATATTCAGGCATTTCAGTTTGCACAACTTCGCAGTATGCACCCTACCCAATTGTATGTCAGATCCCTGATAAATGTCCTCCACATTATTTATGTAAGGATGCTTATCTGACACAGACATCCTCCGTATTGTTATGTCACCTTGTGTGACAGTCACATAAAAAAATTTTCACTGTACAGTCCCTTCTGTACCGTATAGATATGTGATTAGTGTTGCTAATACAACCATCTTCCATTGACATGCCAGAAAACTAATATGTTATGAGGAAAAGATCAAAAATATGAGATAAAAAGTGGACATTCTGCACAAATCAGGTCAGTTGAGAGGTATGACCTCTGCTGTACATTAGGTAGTTTCACCTGTCCTCTTTTCCTGTGTTTTTCCTGTGTTCATTCCTACAATTTATCTGTGTGTCCCTATTCAATACACACACTTCCCCTAAGTGTTTATTTTACATGGCAGTCCATGTGCCATTACAGATCATTTACACAGCTTCAGTACACAATGCCAGGATTGGGATATCACAAAACTCTGCACTGTAAGTACACTGTCCTGTACTGTGTTGGGACTATATACTTCACATACATACCTTTCAACTGTCCAGATATCCCCTGGATATCCAGGTGTTTTTCTTATCAAATTTGTGGCTTTCTGTCACATCACTGAGATGATCTCAGGACTGATGTGACTCAGTAGTATATACATTTAAGGTCATACCTCTCAACTGACCTGATTTGTGCAGAATGTCCACTTTTTATCTCATATTTTTGATCTTTTCCTCATAACATATTAGTTTTCTGGCAAATCATTGGCATGTCATTACAGATTGAAGTCACCAACAAATGACCGACATTTCAGTTTCACACTGCATGCTCTTCAGAAAGCTCAAGGAACTATACAACCTATTATTTCTTCAACATTCTAAGTTTGGAAGACCATTATTAAAAATGTGTCCCTAGTTCTGGGCCTTTGCCCCCCCCCCCAATTATTTATGGTTTTGTCCAGATTTCTTGCTTTAAGAGGTTGAAAGAGTTTCATTCTAACACATTTCTATGTGACATCTATGTGACATATGTCCCTGTTTCTGGTTATTTGTCCCCTCATCATGTTGGCCTTTGTGCAGATGTATTGCACTAACAAATCGACAGCTATCTGTGAAGTCCTGGTGACCATTGTGGCATTCCATGCAAATCTGCTGACCGTAGGTGCGCTGCCTTAAACAGAATTGATATCTGCATTCACTTACATGGTTTCCTGGCCTACCTTAGATGTGCTATGTGTAATTAATATGCATTGTACACTAGTGCTCACCATGCACTGCCATGCAAACATGTAAACTCCATGTAGGCTTTGCACTAAGCCTACATGGAGTTTATTAAATCTCAGGGTCTGTCTGCATCAATTCCAGTATATAATTTGCATATTGTAGGAAAGCAAGTTATTGGTCTACAGTTTTTAGGATGACTTGCAGGTTTTCTATTAAAGAGGAGCATCTTTTTCATGTTGTTAACTAGGTTGGTATCCATTCGGCATACATATAGAAGTAATTCTTACTCAGGACTAAGTGAGGTATGGCATCTGGGCCTAGACTTTTCCAGTTAGCAGCTTTTCTTAATTTTGTTTCTATTTCTCTAGCTATTATTTCATTTCATTTTATACCCTCTACATTGCAACTTCTTACTGTTTCTTTTAATGTTTCTAAAATTCAGCATCTTTGTTATGAATGACAGGGTCACCACAAATATTTATCCAAAATGTGTCTATTTCTTCTTTTTTGGTGGTGTTTGAATTTCTTTTGCTTTGTTTCCCAGTTCTCTATAAAACTTTTTGGGTCATCACTGAATTGCTTATTTTGCACTTTTCCTTTATATTTATCTGCATATCTTCTATGTTTATTTTCGGGTATTTTCTACAGTCTGTTTGTACAATTATATTGAGTTTCTGTTTTCCACTATGCCTTAGATATTCTACTTACAGATTTAAGTAATATGCAAATTAGATTTACTTTTTCTTCCCCTCTCACAGACAAGGTGTGCACAAGCTGGATACACACACACACACACACACACACACACACACACACACACACACACACACACACACACACACACACACACACACACACACGCACACACACACACACACACACACACAAATGCAATAATTGAAAGGAAGTTATGGCATCCTGCCAGTTCAACTTGTATTAAACAACTGTTATAGATGGATGCTCATGGCAACGTGTGCTTTGATAATTTTCTGCTTAATAAATGTAAGCATATAAAGGGATTAAGTAGAAATGTATACAGAATTAATCAAACACTGCATTTTCTCTGTGCTGGTCATTCAGCTGCTGCTTTAACCCACATCCCCACCTCCACTCTTCCTAGTGTGTGGTTGCTAACAGAGTTAATCCATCTTGTGTGTGCAGTTAATATTTCAGAAGATATGTCTGTCTTATACAATTATCATATTAATAAATATTTTGCAGCATACACAAATCAAATTTTTGTTTCTAAAATTATCTAACTGTAATACAACTAATTACTAAGCTAATATCAGCAGTATATGAAATTATGTGGCAATTCAGATATGTTCTTTTGTATAAATATACTTCTGCAGATTTACAGCTTCTTTTACACATGGATATATGTATACTTATGTATATTTATTTACTTGTTTATATACATTTATACTTATACACGAAAGAGTGTCAGCACACAAACATGACATTATGTATACTGATGCAGTTCTGTTTAAAGATATATTTATACTTACATACACCTTTAGATTACATATAGATACATATTTGCACTTACACATGCATTTCTTTTTGTATTTACCTGCATTTATGCAATGTAGCTATAATATGTGTTTTAAACATATTTTGATAAGATTTAAAAATATGTAAGAAATACTTTCTATAGAAATCTGGCCTTTTCACCATTACTTGGTGTACCCATTCAGCCAACTAGTCAGGCTTACACTTCTGTATGCCATCATACCTGTGGTGGTTCTGGGGGCTGGAGAAGGTGATCCCTACCAGAGATGACAGATGTTCACTCATCTCTTGCCAGATGTCATTTTTTTCAATCTGTGCCACATAGAGATGATTAAAATTTCTCCAGCTATGAATTTCTTAAGAGGTCAATCCTAATTTTAGTCTCCTTGTGAGAGCAGCTCAGAGCTCAGTCTCATGCCTTCACAGATGCTACCATCTTTCAAAGTGTCAGTACTAGAATTAGGAATGTAAGTACAGCATTGTGGTTCACATATTGGTAACTACACTCCCTGGGGTGTGACATTACCATAACCAAACCAAGCTACCATACAGGGGTATTAGATATGGAACTGCTATTATTAGCACATTTATTTTCACCAAATTGCTTTGTCACATAGATAATGTTTAGATTTTTTTAAAGAATAATAAGGCAAACGATCTAGTGGATTGTGCAAAATCAAGGGCAAGGCAGAATGCAATTGCCAGTAACATTAGTGGGGGGAGACTCAAACACCTATTCCTTTAACACTTGTTGAGGAATAACTCCTCTCCATTCATGAGGATGATTATGAAACAGACAATGGTACTGGCATAATCGGAGGTGGAATGGACACTGGCTATTACATACATCTGCAGGATCAACAGACATCTGCTCAAGAAAGCTGGTTTGACAACATTAACATACTTTTGTAGGTAAATGCATGCTGAAATGGAAAGACTACATGTAACAGATAATTACTATTAAAAGAGGAACTCTCCACTTCTACACATAATGACATTGGCCAGAGTGTGCAAGGTAAGTCTGCTTCACACCTCATTACACATCATACAGTACTGCAGTCCAGTGTCTGAGTAGTAGTGTATTCAATTAATTCTCTGCATGGTCAGCAGCAGAATGGCTATTGCTGCTTCTACTGATGGTGAAAACATAGTTATATTTAGGAGAGCCCGAGAATAGTGGCACACAGTCACCAAATTTAATGTCAGGATATCATACCCCACAACTTGTTAGCAACTCTTCAGGAAGTGACACTGGATCACAAAGTCAAGTACATGGTGACATTACACTACAGGTTGTAGAGAAAGAAAATCTTTGCACCGCTACACCAATATCTTCAAACACACATGAACAAATTCTGGATGATTGCAGAAATTCAGAGATAACAGTGTCCACTGTGACACCCTTACAAAGGGGATGCACAATTCAGGCATATGACACAACTATCCCAGGAAACAGGAAAAGCATTGGCTGCACAACAGTAAATGTGCTGTGACATTGTTAAGGCTCAGTGCACATCCACAGAGAGTCAACTAGAAATGGTCATAGTCCTCCAGCATTTACATGAGGATTTCTAGCACTATATGGACATGGCAGAGAGTTGGGATAATTTCATGATCACTTTTAATCTGTAATAAGGTGACATGCCATTTATCCATGTCTGCCTCCATTCATACAGTAGTGAGGATTTACCAGACTCAAATAGGAGTCAGTTTTGGAAGGGGGAGGTGGAGAGGGCACGGTGATGTCCAGACATGCACAGCATGGGCATATTGAATCACATTATGCATGATTTTTCAAGATGGAAGTGAAAACAGTAGTGGAAAACAACATGGAAGAATTCATGCAAACCACATCAGTGTACATGTAGCAGAACCTCTCACTGGGATCTCATGTGAAATTAGTCTGTAGTGTCTGTAGGAACACCTGAATCATGTAGGTCACAACATCACAACAAGTCACCATTCAGCTCACATGAGACAGCTCCTCCTCAAGATCCCATGCACCTTCACCTACCTTATCTTTAAGAGATGTCATGTATAACACATTTAGTCTTAACCTATGATTTAGGCTACACATTTCAGGTATTTACAATGTGACTTCTACACATAGATGTCAATGTTTAACTTGAAAGGCAATGAGTTATTAAGAGAAACAATAGTGCAAACTATGATCCAGCATTAAGACACTTTGCATCTGCCTCATTAGATTTCAGTGATGGTTGTGCTTACAATTAAAAGAAATATCTGGACAGAAAGCTATAAGTCATAACATTCAACTTTCAGTGATTTACACCAGTAACTCATTGCTTCCAAGAGTGTGGTTATCAGGAAATAAGAGTTCCTGTGTATCCTGTAAGACTATAGTTATCCTTAAAGGAGAATTCCTGAAATGAGTATACTAGTCACTGTTCTCAAAGTGTAATTTCTTAAGTCCTCATAAAGGTGCCCACATAAAATTAAGCCAGCATGGTAGCATGATTTGCTAAGCATGACAGTGAAATGGTCAGCATGGGATATGTAAAGCTGGAGTTAATAAGGAGTGTTTACAAAAAGTTATGAAAAAATAGGATCTACTTACATGTCTATATTAATTATGCAAAAATAAAGTGTGGTACTGTCATGCTGGGGATAGTGTATTTAGGCTGTGGGTGTTAGTAACAAATGACATTAAAACATGGTAGGTAATGTGAAGAATTTCTGAGAGATGACTGCTCTTTTGGTAAAGCAGTTATGATTATTACTTATATTTTTATAATTGCATTAATTTTATAAAAGCTGTTTGACATACAGGTAAACAAATGGTGCCAGCTTATACAAAACATTAAAGCACATAATGTTACCAGTTTACTATCAAAATGTCAACAACTTTTCAATGAGTGATTATGTATGTGAACAAAAATTATTTAAAATGACAACATTGAACAGTTGCATATGTGACACAGTCAAAATACTAACTGTTTGATGTCGACATTTTCAAAATGTACCTTGACTTCTGATGACAGTCTACTCTCATTTTGCAGGGAGGCAAGCCCCCTGCACTCCCATGTGGGGGGCTGCACCCCCCACACCCCCTACTAATTATATATTCCAACTCCAAGATGGCACTACAATGAGGAAAAGGGCAAAGTTCTTGATCCCCGTTGTAGTGTGATCTCCAATCAAAATGTCGATCTCACAACAGCAAATGCACACTAGCATTTGCTGTTGTGGCTTTGGCATATTTCCAATCGCTGTTACGATAGCTTTGAAAATTCCCTTTCAGTAATCAATGTTCACATAGCGGCATTCGAGATTTTGATTGTAAACTAGTGTTACCACTAATACTTGCTATCTAACACAATTGGTTTTGTAGATTAATATTGCTTTGAAGTGCTGTGAAATTATTGTATGCATAATTTGCATTAATTCGGCAAGAACACAAAACAACAGTATGCTAACCTCTCTTGTCATACATCATTGAAAAGCCCTTGGACATGTGAACGACTCTCTCACTGCTATTTTGGCTCTATCTTCCCCATGTACAGAGATATAACATTGTGTTTGACCGTACCATTTTCATTATCAAGAGTTTCATTTCAGCACTGTTACTTCTGATAATTATCCAAAACATAAACTGGATATTATAGACTACAAAGAGAAATGCTACTTAAAAAATAAAAAAATGATTACATGAGTATCCTGCCATGTAAATGACCATTGTTGCCACTAGTCCCTCAGCACTGTATCAATAATGATTTATGCCTCTGAGGACACAACTCCTTTATGAGAAAATGAAATAATCTAATGTGCAGTACCTTAAAAGAGAACAGTGAATAATTCTGAATATGTATTACTTAAAACTAAGGAAACATTGCATCATATAAAAAAGAATATGATCATTTTTCCATTCAAGTGCAATGTATGAACTTATATTAAATGTTAGATACTGAAATGACACTTTTTACTAATTGTACCAGTTCAGTAGATTCAGTGCGTGCACACTTAAGTACACCACCTAAGCAGAATTTCTTGTGCAAAACAGTTATAAAGTGTGATTATTCCTTATATGATGCCTTATGACATTACTGAATAGGTGTCTGTGAACACTCAGGCATGACTCATATAAACAATAGTATGAGTACCTGTTCTGAAATAGCAAAAAATATTTAAAGATAAGAGGGAATGTCTAATGAACAGTGACAGTAGACCATGCACCACACAGCATAGTTCACACATATCATTGCATGCACTAATTATACTCTGTTTTTTTTTACAAGAAAGGAAACACTAACCTGAACGTCATGTTCCATAGTTCTGGATTAGACTCCCTCTCTTTACCTGTGCAGCTGTATGCTTTGCACAAGCCTTAGTACTGCTGTTAGCTGGTCATTATTAGTCATTGTAGGACGGGAACTGGGTGCTGCAGTGATAGCATGGGTCACTTCACCACCAGACTGATGCATGATTGTGTTGTACAGAATGCAACATGCAGTAAACATTCTGCATGCAGTAACTAGGTCATACTGAAATCCACCCCCAGACTCTTCCAAGCATCTGAATCTGCTTTTCAACATGCCAAACACTCAAGTCAATGATAAAAGAGGTCAGTGATGGGGCTGTATTAAAATTATCCTCTGCAACTCCACAATGATTTCTCTCTAGTGTCATGAGCCATGTCTCAGGTGGATATCCATTATCACCTGAAGGAAAAAAAGAAGATGGTTAAAGAAAGGGTGGTAAAAACAGCAATTTAATATTAAGCAATGCATTTTGCCACGAATAATTACTTAAATGATAAAAAAAAAAAAAAAAATTCTACTTACCAACAAGATGAATATTGAGTAATCTACCATGTAGGAAAACGTGGTAGAATGAGCCTGTATGCCAGATATGGGAGTCATTGGCACTGGCAAGATGCCGGGCAGAGATGTTGGTGATGCGCCCCCATGTGTTGCACACTACTGGCAGTTGATGGAACCGTAGCCTTTCCGATTGCAGTACCACTCCCCCCCCGGACCAGATGGAGGCATAATTGCAGATGGTATTCTGTCACACTGACCACTTCAGTTAACCATCCAACCCCATAAAAGGCCCACATAGCCCAGGCTTGGTCCTGAAGTGACACTGGGAATAGATGTACTTGCTGATCTACACATGCAAGCAGCAGAGCAAAGTTATATGGAAGTAAAGGGGGAAAATGGAAGCCTTCTTCTGATCTGGGAACTGCTACAGTATCCTCAAGGCAGTAGCCTGTGAGATACCAAGTCTGTTTCTCAAGGTTCCTGTGGCAAATATAGTGAGGGTTAGACATATCTTAGTGTCCACAGGGATAGGAAGGCCATGCATCCCCTCAGCATTCCTCTGGGGACCATACATGCTCACTAAGTCCCTTACAATATCACTATCACTTTAAGTCTGTCAAGTTCCCCCTGATTATCAAAATGATGATGATTTTTTTTCTGTCTATATTTCCACCCTCTTGGTTGGTGAGCATTTCTGGGAGTAATAGGTTTGGGCTTGGACAAAACAAGCAGTTTATAGCATGAAATTTGCAATTCTATCACCAAGAGAAAGCAAAGTAGATAGAAACGATGTGATATCTGTAGATGGAACAGAAATGGGACAAATTATTACTATGAATCACAAACAGGTTCGAAGAAGGACTTATTAGCATATCAATATTTACATAATTTCTCATTTACATCTCATTATCTGCTCATTTGATTAAGTTTATTCATGGTTATCATGCGTTAGCAGAAATGACCTCTATGAATTGTGCCTCTGTTGCATAATGTGTGAAAAGTTGATTGACTATCTTCTATTTTTACTTATTGTAACTTTTTCTAGTTAAGCTATCATTTTACCATATTAAGTACTTAAACTATGCTTTTATGCTGTTACATTATTGATCATTGCTAGGTTGATGAAACTAAATAAAATAAAATAAAAATGAAATAGATTAGTTCCTACTTTGCCGACCTTCGTAGTTATTCTGGAGACTTAAATAAAACTGAGTTAGTCTGCAGTACATGAAACTTCAGTGCCATTGTATCCATTGAAAACTTCTGCATGACAGCTCATTATTCAATGGATACTTAATCCACCCACTGAGGAAAAATTATTTTGTATGTCCATATTATGTATTTTTTTTTTATTTACCATAAGCATACATTCTAATAGTATAACATTTGTATCAGATACTGAAATCAATTGAATCTAATGCTATTTTTTGTTTTGGCTTATTTCATTAGTCTTGGCTGAAATTTTTACTTTAAGACCTAACAACTTGTTGGTTTACAAAATGAGCAAATGTGCCATGTTTACTTGTTAGCGGTAATGATTCAACAGGCAGAGCAATATTATGTGGAGAAACGTTTTCCAATGCATACCTCCATTTCGATAGCCATCATCTCTTGTGACAGAAGAGAAACCGTGTAAAGGGTCAGTTTATCAGGTTAAGCTGGTTAGTGTCAGACGATATTACATTTCAAGAGGAGGGACTCAAGCTTAGTGGTTTATTCAAAAATTGTGGCTACCCATCAGATTTGGTTAACAAATGGTTTATATGGGCATCAGAGAAAATGATTACTGAATATGGGCCGCTCATATGAAACCCACATTCTATACAACACAGGGAAGCAAAAGATGACAACCTATCACAAGCTATGGTGATTCAACATAATAGGGATGTTTTCTCCATTCAACAAGTAATAACCAGTCCCTGGAACACTGTTTTTGGCACCCTTGGGTTGTTGGGCCAGGTGGGGCAAAAATCCAAGTTTGTGTATAAAAACTGTAAAAACTTTAAACTTTACTTGAAAAACAACAAAGACGTGTTTAACATAATCACCAAAAATGTGGGGATGAAAATTTGTGGGGCCTGCAAGCAATGCAGATTCATCTTACAAAGCTCCCACTTTTTGGTCACAGGATACCCAAAGTTGATTATGGTTAATGGGAACTATAATTGCGAAACAAAAGAGGGTTGTTTATATTGCCTTCTGCTCATCCTGCTGTGCATTTTATGTAAGCAAAACCATTGGCCCTCTCAAGACCAGAATCTATCAACACTTACATGCTATGAAAAAAGCACAAACTACTAATGCCCTTTTTAAGCATTCTAGAGTATGCAAAGATTTTAGAAAATTTGGTTTTGCAATTTTAGAAAAAGTCCCAGTGCCTATTATGCTGGGAGACTGGGATCTTCGATCAGGTTTGTTGGCAGCTCTTACTTAATGCAACAGTTGTCCCAGGTATTAATAATTTTGTTAACATTAAGCCCATTCTAAAAGGTAAGGCTGATGTTATTTAATTTTCTATTCTGGATGCAGTATACATACTTGTTTAATTTATTTGGTGTGTTTACTCAAGTGAATTTTTTAATAATTTTTACTAAATCTGGTATGGTTTTTACAATTTCTTATTGAAAGGCTTCTATTTGAATATATATTTGGCTATTTGTGTTTATGTATGCTTTTTATCTTTTTTTCTGTGGTATGTCTCTTTAAGAATTCTCTTTCAGAACTCAGTTTGGCACCATTGAGGCATTTAAATGGCATAAACCAGCTTTATAACTGTTTCTGAAGAAGTTCTACATGTTTTAGAAAACAAAGCTCTTAAACTCCATTAAAATATGGCTTTGTGGCATTCTGTGTGGCATGAACAACTTCCCCATTTGCAAAATGAGCAAGTGTGCCATGTTTACTTGTAAGTGGTAATGATTCAATAAGCAGAGAAAAATGTGGAGGAAAAGGGAAGCCTTCTTTAATGCATGTATAAACTGGAGTATTTATCTTAAGATGTGCCAGAATGCAAAACAGAGATTTTTTTTATTCTGGAAAAAAAAGTCAAAGTCAACCATATACATTACAACAGTACATCAACCTACAAAGTAGTAAGATCACTTTTACAAAGTGAATAGGCCCATCAAGAAAGGTTCTAGAAGGGTTTTCTATAGATCCACAGGGCTTTCCTATAAGCCCCTTATCTTCATCTATATTTGCATGGCTTAAATTTTACAAAAGGATGGAAGAGATGAAAAAAACTATTTGCAGAAAATATCTATATTATAAAGAATTAAGTTAAATTCATGTCAGCAGTGGGGAACATATACTCAGAGAACTCCAAGATAAATGGACTTAAATTGCTACATGGTCTCTCAAATATTGGGTCATATTTAGAACTCTTTACCACTTCATGTTAAATGACCTTGGGTTATGACAGGCTACTGGCAGGGTGTGTGTGAAACGGAAAACCAAGCTACATAATGTGGCTAGCTTAAATAATGTGGTCAGTCATATGATATGATATGACCATATGACGAGGTTCTGTGTATGAAAATGAGGAATATCCAAATGATGGAGTGATTCAGAAATATTTAAGTGTCCTTCAACTGAGTTGCACCCACAGTATAGTTGATCTTGGCTGTATGCCAGTGCTCAGATGAAGTAAATTGCAGAATTATGCTAGAAGTTGCAAAAGCCATTGTAAATGTGTATCTGTAAGAGGATCTACCCGCAGCTGCTGTACCTGATGGTGCACAACATCATCCCTTGAGTTGCATGGTCATTTAACTATACTTAATCTTTCACAGCCTCCACTACAATGACTTTGTAGACCAGCACAATGTTAATAGACACACCATCCAACAAATTGTGAAAATGTGTTGGCCTCATCTGCAGCCCCATGGTAGTTGTAGAATACATATCCCAATGGATACCATGGTATGAAGGGATGTTTCAGTGACCTACTGGGGACACAGTGGAGGTATCTCAGGCCTCTGCTTCAAGAATACTCCATGCTGCATCATGTGGGAAAGCATATGTGGTTCCCACATAGCCTAGAGGAGAGAGCCATCGATGCAATATTTCTATAATATAGCCCATTTCCCTGAGGTACTGGAGACCATAGAGTCTACCCATATTAAAATAAAGGTGAATTGGGAAGGAAGTATGTGATCCACAACAATTACGTCTGATTCCACTGTTTCATTAGTGACTACTTATGGTTCTAATTCAAGTTACTTTTGTAACTTGATTAATAAATATTGGGATGTTTTGTAAGTAGAAAACAATTTGGCAGTGATATTACCTGACCATTATAAGTTCAGATTCAGAAGGGGACATGCCATTCAATAAATGCTGAGCATGTATCATAGACATAACTCACATACAACTCATTTCTAAACAAAAGACTATTGATGGTAGTATTTTATATGGGTGTGTCCCTTGTGGACATTGTTCTTTTTGTTCATTTCTGGTGAAGAGTAAAGAATTTTCAACTATCAATGCTGGTAGGCATTTACAATAAACTTGTTGATTACCTGTGACACAGATTAGAAGATCTATTTGGTAATGTGTAATTTTTCAAACTTTTATGTAGGAAAAATATCCAGATGTTTGTATTAGTGAACATCTGAGTAACAACAACTGGAAAGGCCACAGAAATACCCCACAAAGAGGATTACCAGCCTCAACGAGATGCCCTACGCAGACTGTCTCAAAAAACTGCAGCTTTACTCCGTTGCATATCACCTACTCAGAGGCGATCTCTGCCTAACACACAAAGCTATGTCAAACCCAGAGCTTTTAGACATGCTCCACTTAAAGAAATCCCATTCCCTACGAGCTACACGCTCTAGGGACCTAAACCTCGTCACCACAATAAACAGAACATGCTGGAGGGATAGATTCCTGTCCCAGAGACTTCCCATACTCTGGAACAGACTACTTATCTATGTCAAACAGAGCTCCTCATTAGCACTCTTCAAGAAAAATCTTGATGATTGGATGGGAAATAGGAAATTCACCCCGGGGATCACTTCTGTGGCTCTGCTCGACAGTGGCACAGAAAAATAATTTTCTTGGGTGGCGAAAGCCAGGGTACCTTTAGCTAGGCTTATATGGACCCTAGGGCCAGTAGCCTAGTACCTACCTATGAACCTATACCAGGTGTCATAATGCAAATAATCCCCTTTTTAAACACAGTTTAAAACACTCTGGGGTTTCTTTTAGGTTCATGGGGCATTAATAAAATCAGATATTTGACACCTAATAAACTAGGGTGGCAAGATATACTTACCAAAGAGGAAAGACACTAGATTGTTCAATTAGGAGTGTTAGTTTTCTCCAAGCTTGAATGAATATTAGTAATATTTATACATGATTTTTTTAAATACAAATGTATCAGTTATTGAATAATTATCATTGTTATTTTTATATTTTTTGATGTTAGAATTTAAATATTAAAATGTGTTTTTATAGGTGCTATATTACTTTATATAGCATATATATATATATATATATATATATATATATATATATATATATATATATATATATATATATATTTAATCCTTTAATGTTTTGAGTTCTGCAGATTTGTAATGAGGAAGGCACGGTTAACCCTACAAATTGACTACTGACCTATGTACAGTATTTTAAACAATAAACATTGTTTCAGATTTTGTTGATGTCCTGTTTGCACTACAATTTGTGGTAAGGAAGGACAAGAACCACAAAAGGAATCACTCCATCAACTACTAGGTGGTCTGTAATCCACAGGGTTTCACCTGCAATGTGTGTGCAGGCTACCCAGGTAGTTTTTTTTACCCCATATATGGTAAACATGTGACCTGAACAGGGGTATCTTGTTTGTGATACCAGGTAGGCCCTGGAACCCTGTCTTATGACACCCATAAGAAAGCCACAGAATCAAACAGACCATAGTACAACCGTGCACGTTCACAAACCCGAAATAATACTGAGCATGTGTCTGGGCTGATGAGGGCATGCATTTATTGTCTGGATGCATCCAATGGTACCCTGCAGTATGACCCTGTCAGGTGTACCAAAATACTCACCATGTGTGCAGTGTTAGGCAAAATTATACTTAGGGAGCAGTTCCCAGCACAACAGACAACAGAGTCTGAGTCAGATGATGAGTAAAAGGAGGAGCCAGGAGAGGGTTATCATTGCCAGATGGAGGAGGGCACAGTATGTCATGGCACTGACAAATAGGCAGCTGACTGCATATAGGTTCACAACATAGCAAACAAGATTTAAGCAGATAAACTACAGTAAAAATGATGTATGAAAAACCAACATCAGGCTATGCTTACCCATGTTAGGCTGTGCATCATGCATAGGCAACCTGATGCACAGTTATCATTATTTGCACATGTGGAGAAGGGAGTACAGGAGTGCATGTCTGCTAAGGGGAGGGTTTAAGTGTGAGCACGGAGGAGTATAAAAATAAAAAGCATTTTTATGTGAAGTGTCAGAACTGGTATGGGGGGGTTAATGTCATGAAGGGCCTGGGACATTGAATGTGTGTCCTGTGCTGAGGGCCGTGGTGGTGCGAGTGTGGGTCTGCAGGGACACAACCTCAGCAGTCAGTGCTGCACTGCATCTCAACCTACTGACCAGGTCCAGGGCATACTTGGCAGAGGATTCAGCATCCTGTCCACACCCCCATCCATATAAACTGGCTCTGCCAGGAGATGTGCTGGCTGTACCATGACTCTGGCTAGATGCAGGTTTGCTGTGTGACCTTGAGCAACTTCTGCTAAAAGATGTGCCAGCATGACTACATCCATAACCATGGGAATGATGTTACCTGTGAATAGATACCTCCATAACAGATAGTGCACATGACTGACTTTGAAGATGGTCCCTCACCTCTGACAGGTAAGCCATAGAAAACATTGAATATTCAAGTGTTTCCATTTAAGTCCAAACTTATGCGACATGCATTTCAAAAGGTCAGCATGCACACCGAGGATCACTTTACTATCTCTGCTCATGGTTTTGGTGGCATTAGCCTGTGTCTTCATGATAGCTCTACATATATCTTGGGTTGTAACCACTTGCACACTAACCTTAGCAGAAGGGTGATAACCATGTCTCCAACAAGCACCATTACCACCCCCCACCATGGGCACCTGCCTATGAGTACTAGGGGCAGATTCAGATGTGTATCTTCTGGAGGCTAAAACATTTCCTTAATCAATAGTGTCCTCATTAAACATTCTGTCTGATGTTTGGGTAACCTGAGAATTTGCAGGCATAGAGACTGTGTCATTGGTCTGTGTTTGGGATACAGTAGTCATACTCCCTGTGTTCAATGCACAGTTTGCACCCCCTGACTCTGCCAGTTCATTCTGGCCATCATTATCAGAGGCTGCAGATCCTCCAATATTAGACAGAGAAGTTTCACAGTGCTGGTATCAGGCAAGGAATCATCTGTGAATACACTAAACCATACAACATCCACTATTAAGTATGACCTAGCATCACAAATAAGCACACAGTGAGATTTGTGCAACTATAAACATGGTCAAAACAAAAATCCATATCTGTACCTTTTTCAGATGGCTATAATTGTTGAATCTCAAATGTACCTGTAAGCTGTAAGGCAGACATATTTAATTAGCTTTTATAGCAATGAACAGATAAATAAGCCTTTTATGTATTAATACACTGAATTAAGACTACATACCAGAGTCATGCACAGTGGATACTCTCTGGGGCCTATCCAGAGCCAGATCATGGTCAAATGTGGCCCTAGGCAGGGTAATGTATCAGGGCTCCCCCACAGCAGCCCCCTTGCAATTTCCCTGCACATACAGCAGCAAGTGTCACCCCACAGCTATTCCAGTGTCCCGTTACGTGGCTATTTCTCCCTAGTTACCATGAACAGTGTTCAAACCTGTCGGTGTGCAGACTATTTTCTTCTTTACTTCTACAAAAATTTCTGATATTTGGATTTAATTTAAAGTCAAAGTCAAAGTAAACTTTATTGTCATACAGATCAACACAGAGGAAAACGTGCGTATCACTGCACAGAATTTTGATACTCAGGCTCGTACCATAAGAATTACAGTTTACAGGAGGAAGATATATTACATTAATAAACATTTAAATAGTAAAAATAAAAATCAAAATAAGATATTAAAAATAAATTAAGTAAATAATTGAAAGCTTTTTTACAGTAGAAACAAAACAAGTACAGCAGGAACAGGCTCAGTAGAAATATAAGGATAAATAAAAACAGTACTATAAATAAATAAATAAATAAATAAATAAATAAATAAAAGGGACACACGTAAAACTTACCCAACACCAATATATGCCATAAACTTACAGTTTACAGTTTTCATAGTCAGACAGAGACATATAAAGTGAGCTCTGCAGAGAGTTACATAAAATAACAATGACATATTGTTTTACCCATTTAGCGAGTTAGGCTATTGGTTTGTTGTTCAGCAGTCTGATAGCGTGTGGGATGAAGTTATTATAGAATCTGGATGTCCGGCATCAAATGCTTCTGTAGCTAAATTTAAAACTTTTATTTCAAAAATTATAGCACAAACACTGATATATTTGCTAAGCAAAACAATACAGTATCACAATGAAAACAGACTTAGCATTAACAGTAAACTTCTCTGGCCTTGAAACTCACATTCATTGAAATGACATTGATTCCCACATTTAAAGAAAATACATCTGGTGGATTGACTTTACCTTTGGGTGGTTTTCAAGCGATGCTTCCCTTGCACACATTTGTAGGACCATGCAAACATGCTTGCATTCTTTGATTCACCTTCCTGATTGTATTAAATTATATTCCTTGTATACTACAGCACCACTTGTTACAATGTGTTTTAAATTTGTAGTTTTGAACATTTTTCCAGTCAGTAATGAAACAAAACGTATGAACCAACAATGGCAAAACTGGCCATTTCGGAACATTTCAACCACAAAAGGCCACTCAAACTTCGGTCATTGCAATCCACCAATATCAGTCAATATATACAATCTCTGTAGAAGTAAAAGTCATCTGAATAATTCCACATTAAAAAAATCTATAACTACTGAAGATATTGCTGCTAGAAAACAACTTTATATTTCAGTGCCTGCTGTCCTTGAAGAATAAATTGCCTATGTTACATTAAAAAAAATAAAATAAAAAATAAAAACTGGCAAGCTGGTAATATTGCATTAGAGAGTGGATGGCAAACTGACAACAGGTTCACAGTTCTAGGGATCTCATCTAAAGGTGAACAAACTCAGGATTGCAGCAGCCCCCACCAGTCTTCTGCATCAAATGCAAGCATGCAACCTGTTTTGCTAATAACATTGCTTTTAAACTCAATTGCACAGTGATGTCCATCTGATAAAAAAAAAAAAAAAACAGTTGTACAGTGAAAACAGACTTAGCATGAGCAGTAGTAAACTTCTCTTCCCTTGAAGCTCACAATTCCTTGAAAATGCACTGAAGCTCACAAGTCCTTGAAAATGCACTGAGGTAGTTGGCGTCAGGTGTAGATGATTCAGGCTGTTGTTTCCTATAAACAAGGTACAGGGTTTGAGCCTGGGTAAATTAACTAACCTACCACTCTTAACTAGGGTATTACACACAGACACACACACACACGCACACACGCACGCACGCATGCACACGCACACACACACACACACACACACACACACATACACACACACACACACACATATGCATAAACACATGCACACACACCCACACACCCACACACACACACACACACACACACACACACACACACACACACACACACACACACACACACACACACACACACACACACACACACACACACACACACACACACACACACACACACACACACATCTTTCATTTATTGGGAAGAAGCACCTTACTGAGATATATATATATATATATATATATATATATATATATATATATATATATATATGCATTCTTGGTTTATTCCGCAGGGTAGCAGGAACATAGTGGTTTAAATTCTGTATGCAGGATTGGAAAACAAAAGAACAAGCAGCAAACACTAGGTGTGCATGCATTGCATGTATTGATGTGTGCACAAAGGGATGTAATGGCTTTCTTAAAGAAGAGTGGCCCTTCAAGAAGACATGGAAGTTTTTTTTTCTTTTTAATTAAAAAAAAATAAACATTGAGGCATTCCCCCAGCCATGGGGCCCCCTTCCAGCCAGTAGACCCTAGATGACTACCTAAGTCATCTAGTGCTAGATCCAGATCTGAGCCTATCCAGTTTGACCCAACATCTAGCAGCACACTGTGAGACTCTGTAGAGATGGTACTCAATTTAAGAGGGGGCCAGGAAATCTTCAATCTCCATATGTAGTGATTAACTGAATGGCCTACCACCTGTTGCCATACCTTCCTTTTCCATGGCTTCCACTCTGTGGATAGCTCCTCAGATCAAATCTGTGACCCTGAAGTGGACCATTTCATGTCTGTGATACAACCCACCCATTGCTTTGTCATTGGTGGCAGTCTCAACCCAGGCATTGTCATGATAGGACTGGTCAGTGCACAGATGTCAAAGAGCCATTAGTAATCGGGGTAGAGGGAGTCTAGTACCACCTTATTCTCAGCTTTGAAGAATTTGGGCTTATGGGTTTATATCAGCTGACCAGCAGATACAGTAGTTTTTTAATCATGTGCCCTAATTTTTTAGACATTGTTCTGTTGGCATAGAAAACAGCCTTATTCATGCATGGGCCTTATAAATTCTAATACTATTATTACTATCTTTCTAGACCATATTGTGTACTATATTTGTGACTCATGGTTAGATATCCATATCCTCGGTGTTCTGGTTAGGCATCTAGGTTTGTTGAACATATATCCCTCCAAAAAAATCACAGAAGTGCAACTGACTAAGGTCACATGACCATTGCACTTGCACTGTTACATATATTATGGCTAATGACATATGTACAAGGCATATGATATGAAAACTGCATTGAACAGTACTCTGAATATAAATTCATGGGTGTGTCTCCTGTCTAGCATAATAATCCTGTAAACTACTAAATGCTGTACCCTTGCACTCTCCCATTCAATACGCTTTGGCCAATGCATTCAAAAGTACTGACACACTGATATCCCTTATAGGCAGTAGGTTCAACAACAGGGAAAAGCATCTGTAGTACAAATGGATGGATTTATAAGAAGTACCACTCAACCTTATGAATATGGTTGAATAAATTCTATGTAAAAATCACCCTTGGCAGGAGTCAAGCTCTTGCAGCAGTGTTTTGTATAGCTCAATGAGGTTTTCTGCTTCTTGTAATGTTTTCAGTATGTAGATTCATCTGTCTGAGTATGATGATTATGCTAATTTGGGATCAGCTCATTATTGTCTCTGAATCACTCAATTTACATAAACATCATGCAGCATTCTAATCAATGCCTTTCATAAACCTTGATGCTTGTGGGCAGCACTGCAGGTTTGTAGCCAGCCTATGCTTTTGGGGGGATGAATTGTCATTCCATATTTAACCATCTGGACATGGAGTGACTGTCAAGCATGTCGCTTGAATAGCAGACACTGGCATTGAGGTCTGTCATGATTCACATCTTAAACTGACATTCTGAGCCATTATAATAGGGTTTATATATTTTCTGAGGATGCCACTTGTTGCACAAATATCAGTGGGTGGCAGGTAGGACAAATGAACCACGATTTAGTTGCAATTTCCCTAACATTTTTCAGTAAGATTCTTTAAAGTGAAACATCATGGCTGGGGAAGGAAATGCTATTTTAGAATGCAGAGATGGAGTGAGGAGGAGGCACATATATTTCTTTACCTCCTCCATACAGTTTATACCTGGAAGCTTATGAAGGAGGTCTATAAAGGGCTTCAGTATAAGACTGAAGCCTGGAGTTGTTTAGTCCAGGCTGTCACCCATTCAGATGGCATATCATGCATGGGATTACAGTCCCCTCACCATTGCAGTGAAATGAGGCACTACAGTCCTGACCTTCTTAGACAATGGATGGAGGAAGTCAAACAGAAGGCACCACCTATGTGCATATGTTAGTTTCACATTTAAGCATTCGCATTTAAAGTGGCACTTCATGCCATCCACAAATATTATTCAGTATTCTCTTTATGTTTATAGTGACTGAAGATATCAGAGTGAATAGGCAACCACACAGCAGAAAATCAGAGCGCCTCAGAGAGAGCCAGAGTGAATACACCTGCTTCATAATGAAGAATTAAAACAAAATGCATAGCTTTCATACTTCACTGTCACTTATGTTGTTACTGCCATAGCTCAAAGGTAGCAGTATGACTGTTCAGTGATATGTTTTTACATGCACCCCTTTTCATAGGTGAACAATTTAGTCAGAATATTAAGGCATTGCTTTCCAATTTGAGGAATCCTTTGGGTTCATTTCCCCACACAGTTGTAATAGCATGGAAAATATTTAATATTTATTTTTCTGTCTGAGTTAGTATAACTACAGCATTACATGTTGTAAATATGTAAGATCATCATTATTAGCTGAATGGAAATGTTTAACTATAAAAGAAACGTTGTTCCCTTTGCATACCACCTGTGAGTGAAATATGCCAAGTCTGAGCAGGACAGTCATCAAAACAGTGCATCTCTGACTACAGGCACCCATTTGTCTGCCTAAATAGCTCATCATGTTAATCCTCTATCTGCTAGATGGCATATGATGGAGGCCTCTGCTTCAATTCCCCTCTCATGTACATATGCTAATAGGCATGTTAATTTAATTATGTTTGGCCAACAAGCAGATTCTGTTTAATTGTATCAGTCTCAACATTGTAAGAACTTCAGTTTTATATTGTATTAGTACTTATCTGTTTCTCACCGCTTTGTTGCTATCCACGCTTTAAATGCATTCATTTTCTTTATTATTTTGAGTCTCTCCATTTTGTTTATTATTCTATGTAACAAGTTAATGACCAGCACCTATCTCACAGCCAAGGCCTTTTGGTCCAGCACAGGTGACAGCAGCAGCAGCAACAAAACCACTATCACAATCACCACCATCATGTCTAGTTCCCAGCCTGCCACAGTAGCCTCTGCACCCCCTGCCCCAGCTGTAGCATCTGCTTCAGGTAGACCTTTAACTGATGCTGGTATAGTTGTACCTGGTAGTAGAAGTATAAGTTGAGGTGAAACCTTTGTCCCCCATTGGCAGCTAGCAGACATAAGAATGGATGCCCTTATCATCCACATGGAGAATTTTCCCTGGTGACCCATTGAGTTGAGTCTGTCTAGTACTGAGTCCACAATCTGAGCACACAGTGATAGATGGTACCCAGGGTGGTTAGTAATCTCCCACTGAATCTCAGCTGGCAGAGCCTGCTGCTGTAAATACTCATTCCTATCTCCCAACCTGATGTTCCCCTCCCATTTGTGCCCATGCCTACCCCTGTTGGTCATTCAGTCCTCTCTTCACCTTTGTTTCCCCATGTTTATCTCATGTCTGCTTCACCTTTGTGCTCCCCCTCCCTCAGAATGTTACCACACACCCTATCATGTCTTTCCTCCCAGCCATCTAACCTAACCCTCTCACCTTCCTCTTACTTCTCCTAATTCCCTCCCCAAATTGCACTTCTCTTCAAAAATACAAAATTCACACACGTCCCTCAAAAAAGTATCCCCCTCCTACTCAGCCTCCGTCATGCCCTTTCCTTGTTTATTCCTCTTCTGCCCTTCCCTTTGCTTGCTTCTCTTTTTCATCTCTTTCCTATACTCCAACCTTTAACGTGGTCAAAAAATAGATAACACACTATACACATGCCCATATAGGGTTTCCAAATTACTTAACATTTTGTTGTGGTACTATGTGCAATGGGTCACAAAGACCACAGTCGATGTCCATGTACATGTACCTATAAAATACACTGCTCATTGTATAGCCATAAGTACATCCAGTCACCATCATCTGCTAACTACATCTGAGCATTATTGTGCAGGAGTGTGCAAATATGAAATAAGGTAAAGTTGGTGCTGTTTACTGTACTGCTTCAATGGTTCAGCTTGTAAATAAAGTGATTTGTACAGTGTAAATGAACAGAGTGATAGGTTCAAATCCCTCAGCATTTTATGTGTCTTTTTGACTATTCTGCTTCCATTGTGTAAATGAGTACCAATCACCTGGTATGTGCTCACTGTCACCTTTAGTTTGACTTCTTCTGTGGCTCAGCTTATAGAAGTCACACGCATAGAAGAATGTCTGTGAAAAGGAGAACTGAGTTCAAATCTACTTGGTGTTGCATTGTTATTTTTTATCTGTTTCCATTCTGTAAATGTGTAACAGTTATGTGCTTCAGTGACTCCTGCAGCGTGACTGCCTCTGTAGCTCAACTTATAAGTGAGGTATTTGGGAGAATGTGAGTGAAATGAGTGTTGCGTTCAAGACCCCGCAGCATTTTATGTATGTTCTTTTTCATGACCTTTGTATTACAGTGCAGGTAAAGTGATCAGACGCTGCTGATGTCATAACTGGCTTCCCTAGATCTTGATACTTTTCTCTATCCCGCCTATCTTGTGTACATTTCACATTTTTAGGTTCAAGTACTTGAGTTTGCTATCTGTCTGCATGCCTTATACCCCCCCTTCTCCATTTTCTTCTGCATCCCTGGATTTGTCATCACCAACTTTTGTTGACTTGTGTCCATTATATGTGCTTGCTCTGTGACCTCTACCCTACCAGCTTAAGCATACTACCTGTATTCCTTCCTTAACAAATTGCACTGCAGATATACATACCTGATTTACAACAATAAGTCTGCACACAAGCACTACTCACTGTGCGCATGGTTTCACACTGACTGCGGTAGGGACTTGTGCTGGTTCAATGCTTACAACCGCTGCTGTACATCACTACAGCCATGACTTTGCCCAATGTGATCTTCCCCCAGTTCCCTACTGGGGCTACAATGAGAAGCAGATGCTCACACACACTTGCATTGCTTCATGCATTGTTAATAAGCTTTGTAGTTCATCTTACATACATTGTAAACAATGTAGACTTGGTCATAATCTCAGATATGATGCTTCTTAATCCTGGGGAATTCTTCTGAATGCTGAAATATATTACTGAAATAAATATTACATGTCCATCATAACTGTACTATAAATTCAGTAGTTTAAAGTTTGTTCTCTCCCTTGTTTCCCACCTTTCCTGTGACTAGTTCAGTCCAGATACAGAGTTGCTGTATCCTAGACTGTCTGGAAGTTTCTGAGTCCTCCCAGGCCTTTCTGTGCTGGAGGGAAGCCTTTTAGCTTATCAGTGGGAATGGTTAACTCTAAGTAGCCTATCTACCACAAGAGGAGTGGTTTCTGGCCCAGAACTTGTAGTTTATTAGCCGTTTGGGCAGTTTTTCCATCCATTTCAACCTTCTGGCTTAAAAGCCTGTGTTTGCATGGGTTTGCACTTGTTTAAGCTCCGCTCAGAGGTGCTGAGCTGAGGCAAACTATTACCATTGCCAGAAAGTCTGTTCTTCAATTTTTCCCTTAGATCTTGCTAGTTGTTTTCTCTCTTGCACTTCAAATAGTTTAATCGCCATGCACGTCAATAGGCTTTTGTCGCAATTATTGTAGCACACCTAGGTGCTATCAGCACTACTTGTTTTACACAGTAACATCCCCAGTACCTATTATTTATGACCCCCACCCTCCTGGCATGATTAAAGGGCAATTTTCTGTACTTCCTCCTGCTAAACTGGTGCACTTGGGCATTCTGAGGCAGTGTAGCAACTGCCTCATGTACATAGACAACATTCTCCTCTTATCTCCCAGCACTCAGACTTGTGAGAGATGCACTTATATTACCAAATTTAAAGCTATGCACTCTCCAGCCAAGACTGGACTAGCTGGTCAAGAGGAGAAGGTCAGCACTTGGACCACACCACATGGAACACATACCCTCCAGAACACCCACCAGCACAACTCATACATAGAAACACAAACCACACACCCACCTTTGCGGTGGCTCTCAATAGAAATTTACCCAAACAGCAGAGACCTCCAAAGCAGAAACACAATCAACCACCACAACACACCACCAACTGCAGGACACATAGCTCACCTCCACAGTGTGCCCCTCAACCTAAGCCCTTAAGACAAAACACTAACATTGGGTAAGACGGCACTTCAGGTCATAGCCTGCTATAGGACCCCAAACATGTCTTTAGACTCCCACTTCATGTTCCTAAGCACCCTAGAATCTATTAAGGTCCATCCCAATACTCTCATACTAGGGGACTTCAACTACCTCTCCATCAACTGGGAAAACTACTCCTGTACCAATGCACTGGCCCAACACTTCCTGGAATTCATCACTTCCAATGTCCTGGACCAGCTCATCCTGACCCCCACTAGAGGAAGCAACATCCTTGACCTGGTTATTACTAACATGGGTGCCCATTGCTCTACACCAACAGTCAGTTCCTTCCTGGTTAGATCCAACCACAAACTAATCACCATGGAAATCTACATCTCACCCACACCCCCCTTCAAAGGTGACCACCTTGAAAAACTTCTCCAAAGCTGACTTTGGCCTCCTAAAAACAGAGGTGGCTAACTTCATGGCACCCATGCCAATGGAAAATAGCTACTTGACTGCCAAATCATACACCAATGGACTGTACAATCATGTACACAAATGCATAGAACTAGCCATACACAATAGAACCAAGATGCTCTCCTCCAAAAAAGGAAACCAATCTGGTGGTCCCCAGCTATCAATAAACACTACAACAAAAGGAAGAAACTGTTGCAGAAAAAAGTGAAGTCCCAAGACTGGAAAAACTCCTTCATTAGCCTCAAAAAAAAGTTAAGATCCCTTATCAAATCCTCTAAAGCCAGCTATGATGGAAGAATTGTGGCAGACACTAAAAGAAACCCACAAAGCCATATATAGTTATATTAAGAACCTCCAAGGCAATACCCAGATTTGCACTGAGTTATTGCACAATGGTACCTCCTACACTGAGCCAACAGATAATGCCAACATACTAGCCTACAGATTCAGTGCTAACTATCTTTCTATCTAGGGACATACACCCTAACACATGCCCCTTCCACAACCACAGCTCACCCCCCCCATCTCATCAACCCTTGTCAACTGGCAAATCCCTCCTTCTCATAGTCCTTAATGCTCAAAGCACATGTAATAAAATCCCTACCCTCCATGCCTGGCTGCTCCACAATCAACCTGATATTCTGTCCATCTCTGAAACTTGGCTAAAACCACATATAAAAGATACAGAACTGAATACCACCCAACTACTGTATTATTCAAAATGATAGAACTCATAAAAAAGGGGGAGGTGTTGCTCTCCTCTATTCCTCATCACTCTTAGTCATCCCATACTCCATTAATATTAATTGGGCCACAACTCAATCACCAACCAAACCCCTAAATATAAATCTGTACAACTTCACTCAACTTATCAACTCTACTACCAGACCTTCCAAAGACCTGCTCTCTGGAAGCATCCTTGACTGGATTCTGGTCTCCCATCCCCACTACGTCTCTGACAATGGTACTCTTCCTGACCCACTAGGTGACCACCTCCCAACATTCTGCCATCGTCTTCCCTCCTCCCTTCAATTGTCCCACACCTATACCTCTACTAGGCTCCTAAAAAACTTCAACCCTGATGTATTCCCAGATGCACTAAAAAGAACTAATTGGAAACCACTAAAAACCTTACACTTAGAAAATGCTGTTTCACACTTCAACACAACTTTCTTAAACTTGCTTGATTCCTTGGCCCCCTCCAAAACAAAACGGATAAAAAGTAATCCAGTCCCTTGGTTAATTAAGAATACTTTAGCCATGATGTGATTTCGAGATAAAGCCTGAAAATGCTACCAAAATAACAAGCCCCTCTCCACCCTAAACGAATACAAAACACTTTGCAACAAAGCAAAGAAACTCATCACCACTGACCGCAAAGCCTATTTCTCCACCCTCCAGACTAACCATAATACTAATCCCAAGAAATTCTGGAATCATATCTCCTCTCTGATTAACTCTGGTAAAAAATAAAACCCCTGGATTTAGCTACTCAATTCAACTCTTTCTTCACTGACTCCATAGCTAAACTCACCTCTTCCTTCACCAAAAATCCAGCTCCCACTGATTCACCTTCACATAACCCCTTCTCCTCCAATAACTCCAGCCCCCAAACTCCTCCCTTCTCCTTGAACTCAATCTCTATCTCTACTATAAAAAAACTCCTTCTAAAGATGAAATCATGCTCCAATGCACCCGATTAGTTACCCTGTTATTTCCTAAAATTACCCACAGAAGCCGTCGCCTTCCCTATCTGTATACTAATAAACCAGTCTATTTCTGAAAGCCATGTTCCACTGCTCTGGAAAAAAGCATTTATCATTCCATTACACAAAGGTAGCAGCAATAATGATATCTCCAACTTCTGTACTATCGCTATCCTATCTCCTATTTTCAAACTTCTCGAAAAATGTATCCACCTTCAACTTCTACCCTATTTCATAAACAACAACCTTCTTACTTCCACCCAGCACGGGTTCCGACCTGGCCACAGAACCGTCATCGCTCTCCTCTTCTTCTTAGAAACTATTAACAAAGCCCGTGACTCTGGGCATATCATGTCCACCCTCCTTTTAGACCTCTCTAAGGCCTTCGATACTATCTCCCATAACTGTCTCCTCTCCAAAGTCTCTAAACTTAACCTATCCCACTCCATTATCAGCTGGGTCACCAGTTATCTATCTAACAGGCACCAAGCAGTTAAATGGAAAAAAAAGCTACCACACCTTTCTGCAATACTCCCACAGGCGTGCCCCAGAGATCTATCCTAGGCTCCCTTCTATTCAATATTTTCATCAATGACTTCCATCATACCATCCCTAATGCCAAACTCATCCAATACGCTGATGATTCTACAATAATCTGCTCTGCCACCTCCATACCCACACTAGTAATACAAACACAGGATGCTTTCTCCTTAACTGAACAATGGATGCTAGACAATCACCTAGCACTAAATGCAACCAAAACCAAACTCATGTTATTCACCCCTTCCAAAGCCACTATTCTAGACTCAAACTCCTTCTCCATCACCAGCCAAAATATTACACCCCTCGAAATAGTCTCATCAGCAAAACTACTAGGAGTCATCATTGATGATCACCTAAAATTCGAAAGCCATCTCCTACTAAGCATCTCAAAAACCCATAAAAAACTTGGCATGCTTTACCGCCACCACCACTTCCTCTCTTCCTCCACCAGGCTCATTCTCGCTACCACATATCTTATCCCTTCCCTCTTATATGGCGCTTGCATCCTAACTAACTTGCAATTTTCCCTCAAATCAAAACTCTCCTCCTGTTACTACAAACTCTCAAAATTTGCAGCAGGTCACAGATCCTCCACTCATCACTGCATTTCCTTACATCATCTAAACTGGCTTGAACTCCCCAGTTACCTTAACTACACTCAACTTATCCAAGCACATAAACTTAATTTTAGCCCCACTCTCTACTCATCTTTTACCACTACCTTCCAAATGCATCTCCCTGTTAGGCTTCTAAGATCAAACTTCCAAAATTTAATAGAAGTACCTAAACCTGTCCGCCCAGTAGGCAAACAGCTTTTATCCTTCTCATTAGCATGGCACTGGAATGCTCTCCCACCTCTCATCTGGACCAGCAGCAGTCTCTCAGTCTTTAAAACCTCACACCACTCACACCTAACTACACAATGGGAATGCTCTTGCTCCCATCCCACTCAACCTCCCTGACCATAGCTATTTACCTATAAACTATCTTACCCATTAACTACCACATATATAGCCTACATAATACATATCATCAAGTTACACAAACTAGCTTATTCTCAAAAACTCAATTTGCTCACTCCTTTTTTTTTTTTTTTTACTAAAATGCATTGAATTATTTGCTGCAGCTATTGTCAATTTTTTTGTAACTTTGCTACTTTGTATGATTTTCTAGTGTTATTTGCTGCTGCTATTGTCAATTTTTTTTGTAACTTTATTACTTTGTAAGTTTTTTCTAACTGTACTCTATTTGAAACTTTTGTAAGTGAATTACTTCTGGAGCTTTTCTCCCCAGGACTCCTTTGAAAACGGGCTCCTTGAAGCCCAATGGACTATCCTGGTAAACAAACTTCAAATAAATAAATGAATAAATAAATAAATAAACTTCACCCCTCCCCCCCAAATGCCCAATCTCAATACCAGAAGAATGCCAGGTACCCCAGCATGTCTGCAGCACAGGTAAGAGCTGCATTGTCCAAGGCCAAGAATACAGCATCCATGGGACCTGATAATATCACTAGCTGTGTTCTACATGAACTACAAAATGAAATGGCACCACATCTGTTTGCCCTGTTCAATCACAGCCTTACCTCAGGCTTTGTCCCTAATGAATGGCGTACTGCTACAGTCATCCCTCTCTATAAAGGGGGAGCGACAACAGACCTTGGGAATTATTGCCCTACTAGCTTGTTGAGTCTGACATGTAAAGCTATGGAGCGCATCATCATGGACCTGCTTAACAAGGATATAGGTAATCTCCAAACTCTAGACCCCATGCAGTTTGGCTTTGTTAAAGGGAGATCCTGCTTGCTTAACCTGGCTGACTTCTTTGAGTCAGTCACCAAGGCTGTGGATGAGGGTAAGGCAGTGCATACAGCCTACCTCGATCTGGCCAAGGCCTTTGATACCATTCCTTACCAGGAATTATTGATAAACTCACCAAACTAGGCATCAACCCCTATATCACTATGTGGATTGCCAACTGGCTCACAGACAGAACCCACAGAGTGAAAGTAGCATACTCCAAATCTGACTGCCGACCAGTCATGAATGGAGTCCCACAGGGGCTGGTCTTGGGTTCTCTCCTGTTTGGCATCTACTTCTCAGAAGTCCAGGTCAACACAGAGGGACGCTGACTGATCAAGTTCTCAGGCGACTGCAAGCTGGGAGCCATCATCAACTCCCCAAGTGATGCAGACATCCTACAGAAAGGCCTCACTGACATCAATGACTGGTGTCAGACCATGACCTTAAGCTTAACGCCATAAAATGTTTTATCATTCCCTTTGGTAAAAACTCAATTTCTACTAATTACCACGTTGATGGGAGCCCACTTAACACTGAAGGTGTTATAAGAGATCTGGGCACCTAAGTTGACAGCAACCTCTCCTTCAACCACCACATTGCCACTGTGGTCAGAAAGTCATTTTATGTGGCACATCTCATAACCAAGGGTTTTGCATCCAGGAAGAAAGAGGTCATCATCTCTATCTACTCATCCCTCATTAGACCAATCATCGAGTATAACACCCCATTTGGCATGTACCTCACCAGACACCTGCAACAGCTGGAGAGGCCACAGAAGTACCTCAAGAAGGGGATCCTAGACCTTAAACACATGTCCTACATGGATAGACACAAGAAACTTCAGCTATTCTCTCTCTCTTATCGTCTACATAGAGGTGATCTCTGTTTGACTTACAAAGCCATGTTCGACCCAGACCTGCTAGAAATGCTACACCTAAAGAAATCCCAATCCCGCCACATCACACACTCCAGAGATCTCACCCTCATTACCACATTCAACAGAACATGCTGGAGGGTCAGGGTCATCACCCAGAGACTGCCCATACTCTGTAACAAGCTTCCTATTCATGTCAAGCAGAGTGTCTTGCTAGCTCTCTTCAAGAGAAATCTTGATGAGTGGATGGGTAACAGAAAGCTCACCCCGGGGATCACTCCAGTGGCTCTACTGGATAGAGACACTGGGAGCTAACATCGGGCAGCATGATGCCAGGGCACTTTTATGGGCTAGGCTTGTGACGGCTCTAGGGCCATTAGCCTAGTTCACACCTATGAACCTATGAACCTATATAACAATATAAGTTCATACCTCTCAGCTGTACAGATTTTCACAGAATGTCCAGCTTTTTCCCTCATATTTTTAGTCCATTCTTCATAAAACTATGTTTTTTCTGGCAAACTAGTGGCAAATCATTTAAGATTGATGTTAGAAAATAATGACAGATATTTGAGTTTCAGGCTTCATACTCTTCAGAAAATTCATGCAAATGCAAAACCCGTTATTGTATAAACTTTCTAAATTTTTTAAGAACAATATTTAAAAATTGTTCCTATTTTTGGGTTTTTGTCACACTTTTATTTATGGCTTTGTCCAGATTTTGTGCACTTAGAGGTTGAGAGTATGTATAAGCTTTATATTTGTGGCAAGAGAAGGAGAAAAAAATGGAACCAAATGGGCAGAGGGTAAGACATCAATAGCCCGAATACACCCCGTATACAGTTTGCAAAAGGTCATGAAAGAAAATGCATTCCTTTTAAGTATTTCTCTGATGTTGTTATGAGGTAAGAAAAAAATCACAGCTCGTATTGTGAATATGCAAATTTTATCTTTCTAACAATGATGTCTTTTAAAGATTTTTTTTCATTGTTATATTAAAAAAAATAACTCACCAAAAGTATTTTTGGCTTTAGACATCTAAAGTGTCTAATTTAGTTACTTTTTCATAAAATGACAGAAAATACAGGACAGTATTGTAGGGATTTCAGCAGATTATTTCTTTGTAAATTACAGGTATTCCCTCTACAGAGAACAAAAGATCAGTGAGGTCTTTAAGCATTCTCTATTTCCATGCTGAGTAGAAAAGTTAGCAAATCAGAATTAGCAGTGTAGTATGGATTATTCCACTCTGAATAACAAGGTTTGTATGATAGCATCAGAGAAACATATTTTACTAGTGAAAGTCAGTAGTGCTAGTACTCAATCTGATTTCAATTACATGCTCAAAGGAGAAACTGAAGATTCCCAGGGCTTCGGTGACTAAACTCCTTCATTTTAATAAGGAAATGCCTATGACTGTTCATAAAATCCATCTAAACCATAGTGTTTAATAATGGAAGAGAATGGAATTTTCAAATGTAGCCATCGTGGAATTGTTCACTTTTGGAGCAACATATACTTGCAACCGATAACCAACCAATAGTGCGTGGTCTTGAAATTTGAATTAGAACAAATACAAAACAAAACAATAAAAAATGCACACCTATGTCCTTTTCTAAATTTATTAAAATATTGCCATGTTCCACTGCTCTGGAAAAAAAGCGATTTTATCATTCCATTACACAAGGTAGCAGCAATAATGATATCTCCAACTACTGTACTATCGCTATCCTATCTCCTATTTTCAAACTTTCTTTCGAAAAATGTATCCACCTTCAACTTCTACCCTATTTCATAAACAACAACCTCTTACTTCCACCCAACCGCGGGTTCCGACCCTGGCCACAGAACCGTCATCGCTCTCCCTCTTCTTCTTGAGAAACTATTAACAAAGCCCGTGACTCTGGGCATATCATATCCACCCACTCCTTTACTAGACCTCTCTAAGGCCTTCGATACTATCTCCCATAACTGTCTCCTCTCCAAAGTCTCTAAACTTAACCTATCCCACTCCATTATCAGCTGGGTCACCAGTTATCTATCTAACAGGCACCAAGCAGCTAAATGGAAAAAAAAGCTACCACACCTTTCTGCAATACTCCCACAGGCGTGCCCCAGAGATCTATCCTAGGCTCCCTTCTATTCAATATTTTCATCAATGACTTCCATCATACCATCCCTAATGCCAAACTCATCCAATACGCTCATGATTCTACAATAATAACAATCTGCTCTGCCACCTCCATACCCCCACACTAGTTAAATACAAACACAGGATGCTTTCTCCTTAACTGAACAATGGATGCTAGACAATCACCTAGCACTAAATGCAATCCAAAACCAAACTCATATTTATTCACCTTCCAAAGCCACTATCCTAGACTCAAACTCCTTCGTCATCACTAGCCAAAATAATACACCCCTCGAAATAGTCTCATCAGCAAAACTACTAGGAGTCATCATTGATGATCACCTAAAATTCGAAAGCCATCTCCTACTAAGCATCTCAAAAACCCATAAAAAACTTGGCATGCTTTACCGCCACTACCACTTCCTCTCTTCCTCCACCAGGCTCATTCTCGCTACCACATATCTTATCCCTTCCCTCTTATATGTCGCTTACATCCTAACTAACTTGCAATCTTCCCTCAAATCAAAACTCTCCTCCTGTTACTACAAACTCTCAAAATTTGCAGCAGGTCACAGATCCTCCACTCATCACTGCATTTCCTTACATCATCTAAACTGGCTTGAACTCCCCAATTACCTCACCTACACTCAACTTATCCAAGCACATAAACTTATTTTTAGCTCCACTCTCTACTCATCTTTTACCACTACCTTCCAAATGCATCTCCCTGTTAGGCTTTCTAAGATCAAACTTCCAAGAATTTAATAGAAGTACGCTAAACCTGTCCGCAGTAGGCAAACAGCTTTTTATCCTTCTCATTAGCACTTGGCACTGAATGCTCTCCCTACCTCTCATCCTGGACCCAGCAGCAGTCTCTCAGTCTTTAAAACCTCACACCACTCACACCTAACTACACAATGGGAATGCTCTTGCTCCCATCCCCTCAACCTCCCTGACCATAGCTATTTACCTATAAACTATCTTTACCCATTAACTGCCATACATATACTAGCCTACATAATACATATCATCAAGTTACACAAACTAGCTTTTATTCTCAAAAACTCAATTTGCTCACTCCTTTTTTTTTTTTACTAAATGCATTGAATTATTTGCTGCAGCTATTGTCAATTTTTGTAACTTTGCTACTTTGTATGATTTTCTAGTGTTGTTTGCTGCTGCTATTGTCAATTTTTTTTTGTAACTTTATTACTTTGTAAGTTTTTTTCTAACTGTACTCTGTTTATTTGAAACTTTTGTAAGTGAATTACTTCTGGAGCTTTTCTCCCCAGGACTCCTTTTGAAAACGGGCTCCTTGAAGCCCAATGGACTATCCTGGTAAACAAACTTCAAATAAATAATAGAAATAAATAAACTTCACCCCTCCCCAAATACCCAGTCTGTAATACCAGAAGAATGCCAGGTACCCCAGCATGTCTGCAGCATTGGTAAGTAAGAGCTGCATTGTCCAAGGCCAAGAATACAGCATCCATGGGACCTGATAATATCACTAGCTGTGTTCTCCACATGAACTGACAAAATGAAATGGCACCACATCTGTTTGCCCTGTTCAATCACATGCAGCTTACCTTCAGGCTTTGTCCTAATGAATGGCGTACTGCTACAGTCATCCCTCTCCATAAAGGGAGTGACAACAGACCTTGAGGAATTATTCGCTACTAAGCTTGTTGAGTCTGACATGTGCAAAGCTATGGAGCGCATCATCATCATGGACCTGCTTAACAAGGATATATAGGTAATCTCCAAAACTCTGTAGGACCCCATGCAGTTTGGCTTTGTTAAAGGGAGATCCTGCTTGCTTAACCTGGCTGACTTCTTGAGAGTCAGTCACCAAGGCTGTGGATGAGGGTAAGGCAGTGCATACAGCCTACCTCGATCTGGCCAAGGCAGCTTTGATACCATTCACTTACAGGGAATTATTGATAAACTCACCAAACTAGGCATCAACCCCTATAGCACTATGTGGATTGCCAACTGGCTCACAGACCGATCCCACAGAGTGAAAGTAGCATACTCCAAATATGACTGCCGACCAGTCATGAATGGAGTCCCACAGGGGCTGGTCTTGGGTTCTCTCCTGTTTAGCATCTACTTCTCAGAAGTCCAGGTCAACACAGAGGGACTCTGACTGACCAAGTTCTCAGGCGACTGCAAGCTGGGAGCCATCATCAACTCCCCAAGTGATGCAGACATTCTACAGAAAGGCCTCACTGACATCAATGACTGGTGTCAGACCATGACCTTAAGCTTAACGCCATAAAATGCTTTATCATTCCCTTTGGTAAAACCTCAGTTCCTACTAATTGCCACGTTGATGGGAGCCCACTTAACAATGAAGGTGTTATAAGAGATCTGGGCACCCAAGTTGACAGCAACCTCTCCTTCAACCACCACACAGCTGCCACTGTGGTTGTGAAAGTCATTTTATGTGGCACATCTCACCATAACCAAAGGGTTTTGCATCCAGGAAGAAAGAGGTCATCATCTCTATCTACTCATCCCTCATTAGACCAATCATCGAGTATAACACCCCATTTGGCATGTACCTCACCAGACACCTGCAACAGCTGGAGAGGCCACAGAAGTACCTCAAGAAGAGGATCCTAGGCCTTAAACACATGTCCTACATGGATAGATGCAAGAAACTTCAGCTATTCTTTCTCTCTTATCGTCTACTTAGAGGTGATCTCTGTTTGCCTTACAAAGCCATGTTCAAAATGACCAGAATCCTGCTAGAAATGCTACACCTAAAGAAATCCCATTCCCTCCACACCACACACTCCAGAGATCTCAACCTCATTACCACATTCAACAGAACATGCTGGAGGGTCAGGGTCATCACCCAAAGACTGCCCATACTCTGTAACAAGCTTCCTATTCATGTCAAGCAGAGTGTCACCGGCTAGCTCTCTTCAAGAAATCTTGATGAGTGGATGGGTAACAGAAAGCTCACCCCGGGGATCACTCCAGTGGCTCTACTGGATAGAGGCACTGGGAGCTAACATCGGGCGGCATGATGCCAGGGCACTGTTATGGGCTAGGCTTGTGAAGGCTCTAGGGCCATTAGCCTAGTACACACCTATGAACCTATATAACAATATAAGTTCATATCTCTCAGCTAATACAGATTTTCACCAGAATGTCCAGCTTTTCCCTCATATTTTTAGTCCATTCTTCATAAAACTATGTTTTCTGGCAAACTAGTAGTATAAATCATTTAAGATTGATGTTGCAGAAAATACCATGACAGATATTTGAGTTTCAGGCTTCATACTCTTCAGAAAATTCATGCAAATGCAAAACCTGTTATTCTATAAACTTTCTAAATTTTTTAAGAGCAATATTTAAAAATTTTTCCTATTTTGGGGTTTTTGTCACACTTTTATTTATGGCTTTGTCCAGATTTTGTGCTCTTAGAGGTTGAGAGTATGTATAAGCTTTATATTTGTGGCAAGAGAAGGAGAACAAATGGAACCAAATGGGCAGAGGGTAAGACATCAATAGCCTGAATACACCCCGTATACAGTTTGCAAAAGGTCATGAAAGAAAATGCATTCCTTTTAAGTATTTCTTTGATGTTAAAGAAAGTAACAATAGTGTTCCACAGGAGATACAGCGTTCTTAGTAAATGTACAATAACAGCAAATCAATCTGATATAGGAACGCTTCAGCTTGCATCAGATAAAAAACTCCCAACAACAAAAATTAGCGAAAAGTAAAGTGAAGGATCCAATGAATCAAATGACTAAAGCAGGAACGTTCTTTTATTATGTTCAGTTAGCGCTTTCACCCAAGGGCTTCTTCAGACTGTACTTCTTGATCTTGACAATACTTCAGGCAAGATAAGTTGGTTTCTTCACTATGCAACTCTTTTGAAGATACACTTTGTAGAAGTACTGGTAGTGGGTTCTAAGCCTCTACTCCTTTGCTTTGATGGAAATTAATAATGTCTTCTTAACCCCTGCCACACTCCCTCTACTTGTATGAACAAGCAAGAGGGATGTCCTATGTCATTTTTATTCTTCAATTTATCCATGTAACCTTTGATTCAACATATAAAGTAGGAGCACACCACCCAATCTGTAGCAACTTATTTATTTAACATTTGTTGACCGGGAAAGTTTGACTAGGACAGAACCTATTTTCAGCGGATGCCTGGGGAGGAACGCTCCAGATGCATGTCTTTGGAATTGATTGAAGGAATCCTAATTAAATTGTTAAATTGTGCAGATGATATCCGTTAAACTCTTGGTTCTTCAATTTTCTCTGTTAACCCTGTCTTCCAGGGCATTCATTAGTAGACTTTGATTTCTTTGCTTTTAAAGCTCATGAGATGCAAAACTTGTGTTTATCAGTTCTATACTATTGACTTTCGCTCTCACATGGATGCATGGGGGCCAAAATATTTAGGGAAGTTGGCTGCACATTAACTACTCTGCTATGTCTGATTTAGTTAAAGATTGTATTCTAAAGGTCTTGTACAGAAGAGCTCCTCTCCCCTTTCCTTTTTTAAAGAGGATCATTATCATTATATTGCTATATCTTGGCTGGCCTATCAGCTCTGTAAACTACTCATATGATTTAATTGAGCTTGGTTTGCTTCCCTTCATTTTTGGGTTATTTAATTCTCCTGGCATGACAGCATTCTTCTTTTTATGTTTAAGACTCTTGTTTACCCATTTATCATCAGACAGGATCCACCTTTCTGTGCTAGGAGTGTACTATATATGTTATGCTAAGCATGCTTTTTGAAATCCTTTTCCTTTCTGCAGTATGTCATTACATTGAATATGCATTTTAGACAAATTGCATCATAATGCCTGTGCTCTTTCAAAAGAAACACTTTCCCCACAGAACTGCAAATTTTGACTAGAAATTAAGAATCCCTGTACTTCAATCTAAAAATATTTTTGTCATTCCTTTTGCATAACCCTGTCCTAGCACAACACCATTGAATTTAGTACATGTATAAACCAATTCACACTCAAACATGCATAGCTTCTAATCTTTTATAAAATACATTCTTGCAAGGGTACTCTTTTACCGAGTAACCTTGACATCTGCTAAGGATCTGGCCTTGAGATCTAAAAACCTCATCATGGTCTACGAAATGTACTGCTTCTGCTTTAGTGGTGGACATCTCCAGAACAAGCTAATTCATAACATGGACACTAACTTTGCAGACTAGGCATAACATGAATCCTTAAGGCTTTACTATCCTGAACCATTTGACTGCTGGCCTTCTGTCAAAACTATCATTCCCACAACAAACAGCTCTTGTAACAACTAGGGAAAAATTCTGCTGATACCATACATGTGCTATGGTTCTTACCTCATTGCTTCCACTTTTGAGAAAAAAAAAACGTGATCTTATATTAATAGTGTTTTATCTTTTCCTGGAAATCTTATTTTATTTATTTTATTTTATTTTATTTTACATTTGTTTGCTAGTGTAGTACACTGATTGCAACTGACCATTTGTAGGTACCGACCAGGTGGATAAGAAAAATGTGAAACAGAGAGGCAGTAAGCTGTATATATAAAAAACAGAATAGAAATTAATATATAACAAAAACTGCACAGTAGCTGCTAATAGATGCAGCAACAATTATAAAAGAAATGCACATTTTAC
>NC_056731.1:303965888-304060888 GCF_019279795.1 Protopterus annectens
CCCTAAATCCCTTCTGTAATGTGGGAAGAAAAAATGTTCTACCGGATAATGCTGAACATAAACTTTTACTTGAAAATCTAGAGAAAAAAATGATTAAGGAAACTGCCACTTTTTTTAACATCTGTGGTTTGCAAAGATATTTAGACACTGAGACTACACCTAGAGGGTTAAGGGTGTTTAAGGATCCCACCACACCTTTTGATCTCTCTAAGGATTCAGACATTGCTTTCCATAAACGGTGGGTTTCTGCAGCTCACAATTGTGTTACAGAATGGCTACACATCTTAGTTGAACGCGACCGTTTAAAACAGAAAGAACTGTGTCTTGACATCAAGAAGATGTGTAGCGATATATCAAAATGTGTTTCTACATCCTTTTTGGATGATTTCCTTACACAGGTTAATGATAAATTGAAGGATTATGAGTTAACACTTATCGAAAGAAAAAAAGGCAAATTGATGAGGGATTTACGAGATTATGAGCTGAACAAAGCTTTTTTATCAAGAACCAATAGACAAAGGGGCGTAAACATGTAAGGTTTCATCAGGAAACTGAGAGAACGCGCCCTTTGAACTCTTCAGCGTCGGCTTCAGAGAATGGATATACCTCTTTTGAAGACGATGGAGATGGAAGTGACTTTCCCCGCCTTCCTGCAGCCGAACAACCAGAACAGTTACGGCAAAATTTTCGTGCAGAACGACCAGAAGTTCAGAATTACACCTCTCGTTCGAAACGCCAAAGGGACTACACGGAATACACTACCACAGAACCATCTCGAAGAGGGGGCTACAAAAGAGGTAAATGGTAGTGTTGCCTCTAATATACTGGACAATTATGTTGTGAATTTGTCAAACTATGTATTTAACAGTCATGAACTTGGTGTGTTGAATTTGGGGTTGAAATTTATTCCAACTGTGGTATCGAGGCTCCACGACATGCAAATTGATGTACACAGATTCAGTAGAAAATTGCATTTGAAATACTTTTTTAGTTTAAATACTGAGAATGAGTTGAACATGATGGATTCAAGTTTGTCAGATTTAGACGAAAGTTTTTACTCATGTATGTCAGATGAATCGTTTAATGCTTATATTAAATTTAATACGGATAGAGTACCCTCAGATAGCAAATTTGTGCCTAATGTTATGAACTATGAAGTGTCTGACTTCACTAAAATGGTGAATCACTCAATAGAAATAGACCATCAAGAGTTTATGAAAAACAAAAGTAATATTGATTACAATATGACACGTCAAGAATGGAACACATTAGTGGAGTTAAGTAGGAATAACAACATTGTGTTCAAACCTGCAGACAAGGGCAACAAACTTGTTGTTTTAAATATGAGTGATTACTTTGATATGTGTATGTTACATCTTAAGGATAGTAATACATATGAAGTATGTGAGCTGGAGAGATATAATATAGCCATTATTCAATATAAGGAATTAATACAAAAGGGCTATAGATTAGGATATTTTGATATGAAGGATGTCAAGAATAAATTTAATATGGAAGGATGTGGGATGGCCTATTTTTATTGCCTGCCCAAGATCCATAAAAACTTTACTAAACTCTCTGGTCGTCCCATAGTGTCAGGACGTAAATATTTTTTACGTAATTTAGGAATATTCTTACACAATTATTTGTCTTCTTATGTTAAAAAGTTACCATCCTTTTTAACAGATGTGTTTGATTTTCTTAACAAAATTGATGATATCAAATGGAATAAACAGATGTATTGGTTGACTGTTGATGTCAAAAGCCTCTACACGAATATTAGCCATGAGTTTGGCATAGAGGCTTTGAGGTTATTTTTGGGACATTCCCCAGCGTCAGAATTCATTATTGAGTTAGTGCATTTCTCTTTAAAGAATAACTTTTTTGAATTTAATCAAAATGTGTACCATCAGATAAGAGGTACTGCCATGGGGGCTTCTTTTGCCCCCATGTATGCCAATTTGGCAATGGGACTTTTTGAAATGGAATATATTTATAAACATAATTTTTTTCGACAACATGTCATTAGATATTATAGATATGTCGACGATTTAATTTTTCTGGTAAAGGGAGATCAGTCTTTGGCCCTACAATTTATTTCTGATTTAAAATCTAATAGGTTCAGTTTGGACTTTGATGGGTTAGTAATGGGCACTCGACTATCCTTTTTGGATGTGATTCTAGATATTTCTAGTGGTAATAAGTTAATAACGACGGTCAATAGGAAATTTGAATGTCCGACACTATATGTACACAGAAATAGTGGACATGTTCCACATACAATACGCTCTCTACCATATGGAGATGTTGCGAATATCTAGACTATGCAATGAAACAATTGAGTTTGAGAAGGAAATTGATTTTTGTATAATTCTTTTGTTAAGAGGGTATAGTAGAAATATGTTGGATGAGAATTTTAATAAATTATGTGAACATTCTTGTGGTTATAAAAAGAAAAATAAGACACTGAATCAAACAGCATGTGTCTCTACAGGGCAAAATAATAAGTCACTGGTTGAGACTATTTATTTTGTCACCACTTATGGTTGCTATACTTTAGAATTAATTAAAATTATTTCCATGTTTTGGAAATATTTTAGTACTTTAAGTAATGTCAAACCATGGCTGAAGGCTAAACTTGAATTCTCATATAGAAGAGGAAGAAATATTAAAGATTTCTTGGTGCGAAGCAAGTTCAGTTTCCCACCAGTAACAATGACAGAAAATATAAAGTATAAAGGGACTTATCAATGTGGTAAATGCAAGGCTTGCAGCTTTATAGTACCCAGTTTTGATTATATTAATGATAGTCCTTTCAGAGTAAACAATCATTTTTGCTGTAATACTGAAAGGGTTATTTATGCCTTGAAATGCCCCTGTAAAAAATTTTATATAGGGGAAACCAAGAGAGCCTTCAAGGTAAGACTCTTGGAACATATTAGAGACATAATTAAAAACAGAAATGAAAGTCCTGTTGCTAGACATTTTTTTGAAATGCACAATGGGGATGAAAAGTTGTTAGAGGCAACTATTTTAGAGCAATTGCCTGATAACAAGTATGATGAATTGAAAATTAAACATTTGTTACTGCATAAAGAAGCAGTTTACATACTGAAGTTTAAAACTTTATATCCAGATGGATTAAATGAGGATTTTAATTGGAAGATGCTGTTAGTTTAAAGTTTTACAAGTATCTGATTGTTTAATTGTTTTATTGAAGTAATTTAATCTGTATATAAGGACATTGTTTTTCATTTGTTCTGTACTCCTTGAAGGTGAAGGCCGAGACGTCAGAGAGACAGAATTTTTATATTAAATCGTGCTTGGTGAATCCTTTGTTGTGCTTTTTTATCCAGTTTTGGTGCTTTTGTTGTTCCTGCTGATCCTAGAGAAATGCCTGAAGGTGGCACTAGGGTTTAATAAGGGAAAGGAGCCTGGAAGGTGAATTTCCCAAAAAGATGTCCCCCCTACAGCAATGTGACAACCTCAGCATGCAATAAGAGTTGGTAGAACATTATTCTTAACCTGGATGCCTGACTAATGGACTTGTGCTGTAGGAATGTGATTTCATCTACTTTCATATACTTCAGATATGTGTCTGGATGTTTTACAGCCAATCTCTGACATCAGCCTCCTATCTGACACTTAACAGAATACCAGCATAAGTCTGTAGATTTTAAATTTTCCCTAATAGTCTTATTTAGATAAACTTCTTCCTAAGAATATACACTTTAACTTTGTTGTGAAACAGCATTTTCAGAACTCTGCAGTTCAAGTTCTTATTCAGAAAAGCCGTGTCTAAAACCAATAATGAGTGGTCAGAAAGGCACTGTGGGAAAATCTGCCCTACCCACACTCACTGACCAATGTCCAATGTAACCAGTGACCTACTTACAACTGATATCTGTGTGTGTTGTTTAATATTCAAATACAGACTACACCTGGTATCCACCATATTGTGTTACTTAGACATAAGGGGGTGAGAGCAGTAATCCAGCTGAGGATTTAGCATAAAGTTCCAATCTCCCACAAGGCAGAGAATGCCTCACCAGGATGCTCTCCTTAAACTATGCCTAATCAGCTGCTGCCACTGTGGCATGTGTCTCTTAGGAAAACAGACTTGCTAAAATTTATGTCAGAGAGTAGTTATCACAAAAGGTATTATTAAGTCAAATCATTAGTAGCCGTTTTCTTAACGGTCAGTAAGATCCTACTATTCAGACAATTTTAACAGTATAACTAAAATTTGTTCTGCACTGCCACTGTTAGAAAGTATCTGTTCAGAACTATAGACTGACATGTTAACACTTTTTTACTCTTTCACTTCGTGTCTCCCTCACTCTCGCTCTCTTTCAGCTAGCTACACCACAGTCTGCATAGTGTACTAACTGTATACAACATCCAGACTTTCTAAACTAATATCTTACTCTCTTGTTAATTCCTACCTTTTTCATTATACATCACTTCACCATGAACTGAATATAATTGCAAATTCACAGTTTTGGCTAAACAAAACATCTGTGTCACAGGGATTGCTTGTTTATTCAGGCTAACAAAATACAAATTATAACTTCTTCTTTTCTGATCTCCTAAAGCACATCTTGAATTGTGAGTTATTTTCTCAGTTAAGTGTCAAAGCAGTCTCTGAAGCAATTATCTTCTAAATGAACACAACTCTAATGTAGCAAGTAAGAATAACTTGGTTTTATGGCAGGGGAAAACTTGGTCTTCAAAAGTTTCAGACAATAATAAGTTGGGCACTAGAATTTGTTTCACTGTTTGAATGTAGCACATTGGATACTGTAATGTGTGACTGTCTGCATATAGTACACTGGGTAACATAATGTGTTACCAAATATAATACTGAATGTAGTACATTGGACACTGTAATGTGTGACTGCATATAGTAGACTGGGTAACGTAATGTCTTACCGAATATAATACTGAATGTAGTGCATTGGACACTGTAATGTGTGACTGTCTGCATATAGTACACTGGGTAATGTAATGTGTTACCAAATATAATACAATGGACACTACAATGTGTAACTGTTGACTATAGTACACTGGTCACCATAACATGTGACTGTTAGAATGTAGTACACTGGGCATAGTAATGTGTGACTGAGTATAGTACGTTGACACTATATTGTTTAACTGCTTGAATATAGACACTAGATACTGTGTACTGTAATATATGACCGAATATAGTATAATTGGCAATGTAATACATAACAGAATATAGTATAATGACCAGTGTAATGTATGACTGAATATAGTATAATGGGCAGTATAATGTGCAACTGAATACTGTATAATTGGCAGTATAATGTATGACTGAATACAGTATAATGGGCAATGTAATATATGATGGAATATGGTATAATGGCAGTGTAAGATATGACAGAATATAGTATTATGGGCAGTATAATGTATGACTGATTATAGTATAACAGGCAGTATAATATATGACTGAATATAGTATAATGTGCAGTATAATATATGACTGAATATAATATAATATAATGGGCAGTATAATGTATGGCTGAATATAGTATAATGTGCAGTATAATATATGACAGAATATAGTATAATGGGCAGTGTAATATATGACAGAATACAGTATAATGGGCAATATAATGTATGACTGAATATAGAATAATAGGCAGTGTAATGTTTGGCTTGACCGGAAAGGGGAAAGTGACTGGCTGTTCCTTCAAGTGACTGGAGAGTTTTGTAAACAGTGGAGCAAAGGCATCCTTTTTGATTGGAGAAAAACATTAAATTACATGAAATACTTGTGTTTGGTGGAGTAAAGATCCCGGGTAGAATCCAGACAGATGTTATTTTTCACAATTATTTTAGTTTGTGTATATACTTCCACAGTGGTGCAGCGGTAATGTTGTTGCCTCACAGCAAGAGGCTCTCCTGTTCAATTCTTGGCTGGAGTGTGGGGAGTGCCTTCTGTGCGGAGTCTGCATGTCCTCCCTGTGGTTAGGTGGGTGTTCAAAAGACATGTGTAAATGGGTGTGCCTTTGTTGAACATTGAGCTGGCACCTTGGTGTTTGTGAAAATCTACTGCCAATCATTAGCAGACCGGAGTTCTGCTGTGGTGACCCCTAACCGGGAAAAAACAAGAACAACATTTTATTTTGTGTATATATAAATTATTTTTTTTCAGTGGGAAAGGTTGCATGAGAATCTAATTTAAGACAGACAATGCTTTCATATGTTTTGCTATTTGTAGTGGTTCGTCTTTTGTTGGTAAAATAACTGTTTCTTATTGTTCATGGACAATTGCTTTCAGTATGTTGGATTTCAGCATGGTGTGATTACATCATGTTATATCAAATATTCCTACTTTATGCAGAGTCATATGTTTAAAGTAGTTTAAATTTTGTAACAGCACTTTTTGATCATGAGCATCTATTAAAAGCACTTATTTTGACCCTTCTGTTGAGATTCATTTTTTTCTAATTATACATAATTTTTGCAGGTAAAAATATTTATTCATGGCTTATAAAAGCAGAATATTGTCACATTTTTGATGTATACTACTGCATCTGCTACTCTAATTGAAAGTAATATGAACATTCTTTTTGTGAACCTGATATAAGTTTGCAGTTAGTCACTGATTTTAATGACATTTTTTTGGTACCAGCTTATTTAGAATCATTTCTCTGAAACATGCTGGCATTTTGTAGTAAAAATATTCTAGTCAAACTATCTGAAAAATGAGATGCAAACTATGATTATTCAGTTAATTTTTAATAATGTTTATCCCTACCTTTGTTGCTTCATACAATTAAAAATGCAGTTCAAATGGGGATACATGCACATTGTTTCAGTTATGGTGTACAGACACAAGAGAGTTATATGGTTTTGATATACTATTTATTCCCATTTTGAATAAAGATGAAATGTGCATCTGTTATCAAAGGAGGGTGGCATAGTAGCACAGCAGATAGCATTGCTGCTTCAGAGCAAGAGGTTCCCTGGTTCAATTCTTAGCTGCAGTGCCTTCTGTATAGAATCTGCATGTTCTTTCTTTGTTTACATGGGTTTCCTCATGGCGGCTTGGTTTCCTCCCACATTCCAAAGACATGCAGTAGGTGGATTGGACACTTTAAATTTGCCATAGGTGTGAGTGTGTGGAGCGGACGAACTACTGTGGCAGGGCTAGCCACCCAATGGTATAAACATTGGCTATAGCTGATTGTCACTGCTGAAGTGACATGCTGACCCCATGTCATGGGAAAAAGGAGTTGTAGATGGATTGTGACTAAAGTTTCCTGTTCACCAGATTCTAATTAAAGAAGTGGAATTCATAAAGGTTAACACAAAGTGTGCACTATGCATACACCTTGCGGTAAGTTTTCTGAATTGAGGATCATCCCTACCACAATACTTTTGCTGCCTATTCACTTGGAAAGGTTACACAGAATGTATACTGTGTGGTAACCTTTATGAATCCCCCAATGTGACCAGTATGGCCTGAAATAGTGCTACCAGTATTACTAATAATAATGTGATTAAGAATGGCAACATAGGGGAGGAACATCATTTGTTTTATAAACAGCATATTCAAACATCTTTAAACAAATGTTTGTTGTGCATACATTTTTCAGAGCAAAAAGTTACTTGATTTATGCTTAGTGCTACAATTTTATAAAACACTAGGAAAAAGAAAGAAGAATGGAGTTTGTTTGCAGACTATTTTGTCCCTGATTGTATGCCCTAGGGAGATGCTCTGGAGTTTACTGCTTGCTGTTGGCTGTTGCTAGGCAGTTTTTAGTAGGGCTAGAGGTCTTCAGGGCTTCCTTTCTGGGATTTGGGCGTGCTCATTGCATGTCAAATCACTCTAAATGGGAAGGGAAAATTTGATGAGGGAAGTCTTGGATGGTTTTTGACCTTATTGATTCTGAAGGTGCTTAGAGAATTAAGGATGTCCTGGGAGTTAGGGCTCTGAAGACTGAACTTGCAGCATTAAGAGAAATGCAGGCAGATTCAAGGCTAGGACCTGGGACAACTGGGATCTGAATTACATTTATCTTATGACTGTGACTTTGGAGAAGGAGCCACAGCAATGCCTGCTTTTGTTGGTGTACTTCCTGACCATCAAGGAGACTCAGTTCTTGAGGGGAGGTAATGCTTGGTTGTGGTAAAATCAATGCTTTCAGAAACTCATGTTGCTGGATAAGTCACTGCATTGGGAATGCAGGTATGATGATTCTTGGTTGGATACAATGCTGGACAGAACTGAGGGACTGGACAGAGTGCCAGTGGAAAGGGGGGCAGTAATAAGGTCTTCTGGGCTTTTAACACAAGAAATGTGTATTTGGTAAGCATGCAGGTTTGTGCAAACTTGCTTTTCCTGTGGCAGTTCCAAAAGGGTGGTGAGGTGCTGGTGCAAGGAAGGCAGCACCCTGAGCACACCACACCACAGCAGCAGACCAGTTGATCCTGATGAGGTGGGTAGGGGGAATGAGGTGGGGAGGGAGAGTAACATACCTTTTCATTGTGGGAGCAGGCATTCTTTCATTCCCCTATAAATTGGTGTTTATGCAGCTTCTATGAAAGTACTTGGACAAAGAGGTAGCTTGGGATATCTTACAAGGTTTCAAGGTTTTCCTATTAAATCAAAAGTTAGGGGTTATGAGAAGGTTTACAGTAACTTGAAGTCAATTAAGAACTGAGAAGACGTAGCCTGGGTATTGTTAAAGAAGGAGATCCAGGCTAGTCAGACTGGGTCATTTTCAGTCCTGTCCAATGAGGACTTTTCGATTTTCACCACTAGGCTTAGTCCCAACAAGGAGGCAGGGGTAATTCTGCCTCATTCATCATCTTTCTTCCCAGCTCTGTTAATCATAACATTAATAACCAGGAGGTTAATTTACAATATTCTTTACTGGATGAAACAGTTCAGATAATTCAGAGCTTTGCAGATCCAGGGATGGATTTTGGCTGCTACCTATTAGAGAGCAAGACTAGCCAGCATTGGGCATGTGTCTGAGGGGAGGGAGGTGGGTTCTATTTTGACAACGCCATCCCAGTGGAATATGTATTGCCTGTGCCACCTTTGAGAAGTTCAGTGAAGCATTACACTGGGTGTGGCAGGCAGGTCCACAAGGTTTAAGTGCCGTGCACTATCACAGTGATTTATTGCTAGTGGGTGGTGGAAGTACTTTGTGGGGAAGGCGCATATCTATGCTCAAATGTACAATTAACTGGAGTATCTTTCGCAGAAGGTAAGTAGGAGAGGCCAGCAAAAATGTTTACTGATTCAGAGTTGGGGGTGTTTTGCCTCCCTCAAAAAAAGTTGGCCAAGTTGAAGGGTAAACTGGAGATTATAACAACCCAGGAAATGCTCAGGTTAGAAAGGTAATGGAAGTTCTTGGCTTGCTAAATTTTGCATGCCAGGTGTTAGGTCCTGGTAGATTGTTTCAAAGGTCATTAGCTTACCTGCTTGAGGAAAGAGTGGTAAGCATCACTGGGTCAGGGTACTTAAGCTGGTCAAGGAAGATATGACCATGGGGGGGGGGGGTTCTGTACCAGTTCAACAGAGTGTTTTTCTTGCAGTGAGAATGGGAATCCTCCAAGGAGTTGCCATTGTACACAGGTATGGTATATGGTATACTGGGTGTTTGCAAGGATAAGTGGGCTGTAAAGAGTTGGCCTGAAATCTGGCTGGCAGATCTGAGGAGAAACATTATCTTTTTAGAGCTTATGCTAATATGTGGATGGGCACAGTTGTGTGACAAAAAGCGCTGAGCAATAGTAGGGTGATTTTCCACTCAGACAACGTAGTATTGTTTCAGGTATTAGAAAAAAGATGAAAACACATAGCAAGCTGTTTTAATGTACTTATTAACAGTTTATCATCAGGTTTTGGAAGCTGGTCCTAAGGGCACAGATGAGTCCAGTATCGTTACCAGAGGAGATCTGTGTTATTAGGTAGTTGGATCTATGAGACACTCAGTCCTTACTAAAATACAAAAACTCAGAAGTAAATGCCAGTAATATCTAAGGCAGGCAAATGAAAATTTCTAAATCTGAATCAAACAGACCAATAAATACAAACCATCTGCTTTGTGGAACATTATAAAGAGAATGATGGGTAGGTGTAAGATAACTGACAACTACTAGGTACATAGGTTCATAGGTATCGAGGTTCCATCTAGGCTATGAACAAGGCCACATTACAAGCCTAGCCCATAGTTATAACTTATATCACCCCTTTAGGATAGAGGGCCTATAAGCATTATTTTGCTGTGCCTCTGTGAAGCAGTCCCTCCATTTAAATAGGTGGTTGTATATCTGTCTGATGCCCTTGTGGCTCAGGAAGATGATTCTTGAACAAGGCCAGCGATTCATGGCAGTGTAATTTACGAATGATTTAGTTCCACAGCATAGCTGCTCTTTGGTGAAATGCCTCTGAGCAAGCGGTAGCCTATTAGCAGATCAACTGGGTTTAAGCAGGTTTACCCTTTGGGACTGACGTTTCTAGATTTTTTGACTTGAAGCATGGAACTCTGTGGCCTCTCAGACATGGCCAGGTCAGATAGGCAAAGGTCACCTCTGGTCTGGCATTGGTCTGATGAATAGAGAGGGAGACTAGACAGTCGGGCAGTCTAGGACCTTGATGTAGATGATGGGTGGATCAATGTAAAGGTCTTCCTAACTGGCCTCTCCAGCTGGGGCACGTAATGACAGACTACTATCAACCTACAGATAACTATGCTCTGACTCCTCTTCTGTGCCACCTATTGCTCACCTATTTTAACCTTATTTTGGTAGCCTTTCCTGAAGGGTATTTTATGGCATTTTTTTTTTTTATGCATTGGCTGGCAGCTCTGGCACCAGTTATCCGTTTGCCCTTCTGAGAATATTTCCTTGTCTGTGTTCTGTGTTGTTATCTATGGCATTTGTTGCAGTCACTCGCAAACTTTGTCATCTACCACTGTATTTGCTTGTACCCGGAAAAGTAGATAAGATGCCAGAGTAGGCCAGGACTAGAGAGCTGGTACACCACTTGTGTGGGAGCTTTGGAACACTGACATGGCGCGGGCACTGAGTCTGACATGGGTTTCTGTCTCTCTCAGCCGGGTTCTATCCATCTTGCCATGTTTGGAACCCATTTAAGTATGGGTTTTTTTTTATTTTACCGAGTGGGGTATTGTATCAGCCGCCGCCGCCTCGTCAGAGGTAGGCTATGTATGGACTGCCTCCTTTCCTCATCAATGCTTGGTGACTGTTTGAAAAGTCAACTCAGTCAGTTTAGCATGATCTGCCTTTGGACAAACCCAAACTGGGATGATGGAAAGGTCTACCAAGTTATATGTATTCTTATTTATGGGGTCCCAACATAGTCCTCTCCTCCATGAGAGGCTTGTCAAGTCAAGGGGCTTGGTAATTAATTTTCCAGGGTCGTAGGAGGCACTGCCTTTGTGAAGTGGGACCACAGTTGCAGTGCGCCACTCCCTGGGTACGTATCCAGAGGTAAGACTATGATTAAACAGCTGTCCTAGCTGTGGGTTTAGTTCCTCGTTGAGTTCAATAATCAAGACAAAGCTCATGTGTTTGAAAATTATTTCAAAACCATAATCAACGATTTCTCTTCCACTAACATTTCTACTATGGAATGTGACTTATCTTCCACAACCATGAACTGCATTACTACCACATTCACATTCAAGTCAGTCACAGTCAATGAAATAAGAAAGTTGTTCTGAAAAATGATACCACATGGATCACCTTCCATGGATCATTAGTCATAGGTTCATAGGTTTACACAAGGCTAATGACCACCAGGGACTTTACAAGCCTAGCTGTGCAACCCAGCTCTGTTTTGTCCCTGAGTTCCTTGGATGCCTGTATGGTGGGGTATGTTAGTAAGGAGTTAGCTAAAGGTTTTGTGGGGGATATGCTAGTTGGGGGTTAATTTACTTACTGTTGATCTCTATCCGTCAGAGACATGGACACCAGTCAGGGGGTAAATTTGCCATTTCCTCCCCACTGATCAAGATTTCATTTGAATCGGGTCAGGATGAACTCTGCTTCACATAGATGGGGAGATTATTCCATAATACAGAAATCCTTTATGACACATATCTGTCTCTCCAGCATATTCTATTTATGTTGCAGGCAGAATTCAGGTCCTTTGATATAATGCTTCTGGTGCTGTTTGTTTTGTGGAAGTGCAAGAGATCCATCAGTACTAGATCCAAGGATATCTTATATGCTAGGCATAGTTCACCTCTCAGTAACCTGTAGGAGACTGAGTACAAAGATAGGACCTTAAGCAATCTGTGCTGGACAGGGTATTCATAGCCTGGATTCTCCTGGTGTGGAAACTTTTAGGATATTACAACTGTGGTAGGTGTCTGGTTAGGTACATGCTAAAGGGTGCATCATACTCAGTGATGGTTCTGATAAGGGCTGTGTAGAGTGGTACTATAACTTCCTCGGACCTGGATGCTATACTCTTGCTTATGAGTTGAGTGACATAGAAGGATTTTCTTACTATCTTGACTAAAAGGTGGTTGAAGGCCAGACTACTGTCTACATATGTTCCCAGATCAACTCTTAGAGATATTTTATTAATGGAGTAATTAACTTGGGTAGATGGCTTGCCAAAGGGTACTATAATGCATTTTTTTGCATTACGTTCTAATCTATGGCTTTGACACCAGTCATTTGTTTGGGTTAGACCCTCTTGTAGGATGTTGGTATCATGGGAGGGATTCTTTGAGAGCTCCTAATTTACAGTCATCTGTGAATTTAGTGAGCCAGAGGCCTTTGACATTAACCTTGACTTCTGAGAAGTAGATGGCAAACTGGAGCAGGCCAAACATGGAGCCCCGGGGTACTCCACTGGTGACCATTCTCCTGGTGGAGGTGGTCTCACTGATCTTGACTTCTTGGGTCCTATCTGTGAGCCAGCAATCCAGCAAGTTATGTAGGGACTTATGCCTAGTTCTGAGAGGTTGTTAACAATACCTGAATGAGGTATTGTATCAAATGCTTTGGACAAGTCATGGTAGGGGTATGCACTGTTCTCCCCTCATCCATAGCCTTGGTGACCTTCTTGTAGAGGTTTACCAGACTGAGTAGGCAAGACCTTCCCTTAATAAAGCCAAACTGGATGGGGCCAGTGTCTGTAGGTTGCCAATATCCTTGCCGATCATTTCCATATGTCTATTATGCAAAGCTGCAACATAAATTATCAGCATGATGTGTCTGTAGTTCCAGGGGTCGATTTATGGTCCCCCCTTATGAAGAAGGATGACTATTGTGGCCTTCCATTCCCCTGACACATAACCAGTTTTGAGGCTGTAGCTGAAGAATGCCTCAAGTGTTTCTGCTAAGTTATGCTTTAGGCTATTTAAGAGGCAACCGGGGATATTGTAGGGGCCCATTGGCACAGTGTTTTTGGCCTTAGCTAGTCCAGTCAGTACCAGGTGCCTTTTAATAGTTGGTGGTAATATGCTAGAAGGGATTTCATATGGGGTAGTTAGGGGTGGGGTGGGGATGACGTTAGAACTATGTCTATGCTCACTAGTTCACCCTGGTCAGTGAAGATTGTGCCATTTACCATCAGTTCTGCACACTGCTGAATGTTATCTTTAAGGTTCCTAACATAGCTGAAGAAGGCCTTATGATTGTCCTTAGCCTGGGATGCTATCCTGACTTCATAACTGGCCTTGCTGGACTTTATTGCAGCTCTTACTTTATTGTTTAGTTGAATCAGAGAGCTCTTGTCTCTATGGGAGTTGCTTTTTCTGATTTTGGCCATGACTTTTTTCTTTTGTTATACACTCAGTTAAAGCAAGGATTCTATCAGTGGAAGGTTTTTGTTTTTGTGTTATGTCTGGGCTTACTTCTGGTAGACATGGCAACCTCAATGCAACCATTTACATGTTTGTACAGGGTTTCTGTAAATAATTCTGCATAGGTGGCCGTGTTTTCAGGGTTTGGGGAGCTGTGAATTTTGACTATCTGTTGCTTAATCAGATGTAGTTTGCTTTAGAACAGTTCCTAACTGTTATGGGTGTTTTTTGGGTTTTCCAGGATGATTTTTATTTCGAGGGAGACAGTTTTGTGGTCCATCCTTATCTCCCATGCTAGTGAGTACTAGGTCCAATATGTTTGATACTCTGTTTGGAGTGCACACTACCTGGTCCAGGGTATTTGTGTTAATAAACTCCAGGAAATGTTGTGCCTGTGAGTTAGAGGCAGTGTACATTTCCCAGTCTACAGAGGGGTAGTTTAAGTCTCAAATGAATATGGTATTTGCTTGGATGGTAAGGATCTCTATTAGGTCTAGGTAACAGTTGTGAGCCATGTGGGTCATAGATGAGGACCTATAGCTGGCCAGGAGATGGCAAGGAACTTTGTCTATGGAGACTTGGACATGGATGAATTCCAGGGCATCATCCTGCTTAACGATCCTGGGGTTGTATTTATTGCTAATGTAGATTGAGAGACCTCCACATTTAGGCCCTGTCTGTGCTGCTATTGGCCTAAATGTGTGGAAGGCTCTGTAGCCTTGCACTGCCAGAGTACTTTCTGGGGCTTTATACCAACTCTTGGTGACAGCACAGATGTCTACATTCTCCAGAGTGAGGACAGCTTATAGGGTGCAGAGTTTCTTGTTTAGGCTCCTTGTATTGAGCAGTAGAACCTTAAGGTTCTTTCAACTTTTTTTTTTTTGCTATTTGGCAGTTTTGCCATTTTGACATTGTCTAAAAAAGGCTCTAAGGGACTGGAAAGTTTTAGCCAATATCCAAAAGCCCAGGGGACACAGGTGCAGAGCAATGTCGTATGTTAGTCATGTACTTCCATGCTGATAGATGCTGGATTCCTCTGGAATAACACCAGAAACTGAGAAAATGGTTAAAATCAATCATTTTCTGTTCATACTATGGCATCATCCTTGGTGATGGTAGAATGCTGCTGAGTGCAAGGCACGTAACTATCCATGACACATATTCAGAGAAATCCATAATGTGACACATATTCAGAGAAATCCATAATGCCTGTTTTCATACAGTCCAGTGAGGTATGTCTCAGGTCAAATGGACTAGGATAGAGTCATAAAGGTACGTGTGGTGCAGTGACTTGAGTGTGTGCTTGATACTGCAGATCCTCCCTTCAGATAGACAACTAACAGTTATGTTCTCCTTGTCCATCCTGGAGAGAGGGGCATCTGTGCATCATACAATAGAATCCCCTATGACAAGAGTACTAGGTAGTGTTCGCTTGCCTTATGGGCTTTGCTCCTGGGGGTCATTGGATGTAGGCTTATGTCTGGTGTTAGGTGATGCTTTTGGTGTATACTTTAGTGATTGCTGAAGAGAGGTGTTGCCGTTTGACAGCATAGCATGATTTTGAGGTTTGGAAAGGTTTCTTTTAAGTGCCTCAGCATATGAAGGTCTATAGGGGTGGTGAGCGGTATGTGTGAAGGATGTCATATGTGTGTTTTTGACAGCCTTGTATGTAAGCAAGTTTTTTGCCTTCAAGGAAGTTATGTATGTACATCTCTTACATACTGTTTTCATTTATTTATGGATTAATTTCTTTATGGATTAAAAGGTTGTCTGAGTACATGAGAGAATTTCAAAATCGTTTCATGAAGCCCATATCTGCTAAGATGGCCATAGAAACATTAGGAAATTACACCAAACAACTAAGTCCATAAAAAGCCCTCTGGCTGATGAAACAATCTCACTTTCACCTTCCCTATGTCCAACTTGGATAGACCAGCATATACTTCTACTGACACTAGAACTGCAGTCCCAGTCTTTTTAAGATAAAAACACACTTTAGTTAGACATAAGTGAAAAGGTAACAGAAACAAGTCTAATAACTAGTTACAAGTCATTACAAGGTGGTTCAAAGGCAGACAAGCCAGGAATGAGAAACACACACACACACACACACACACACACACACACACACACACACACACACACACACACACACACACACACACACACACACACACTTTAAGGTAATTTCAAAGTACACTAAGAGTCTAAAGGGAGGGCCTTCCCATTTTTTTCTGTCAGTTACCAGTAGGATGAGCACAAGAGATAAGACTGGGAAGAGCTTATAGGGTCAGATACACAGAAGATGAGACTGGGAGGAGCTTCTAAGGCTAGATATACAATAGAGGGGGACAGCTAAAAATCCTCCAAGTTTAAAAGCACTACAGCAAAAGGGTGGGTGGAAAACAAATTCAAAAGAGAGCTAGTAAAAATTCAATAAAATGGGGGTCCACTCAGAACACCTAGGCTGAGCAGAGAAGCCATTTGAAAAACACTGCAGACTATAAAAATGCCTTAACTTAATAGCTTTAACATCAGATAAACAGCAAGCAAACACAACATACATAACTAATTTAAATGGTAAAATATGTGTAGTACTTTAAATGAAATTTAACTGTACTTCTCTTGCTGTAAAACATAGTCAAAATGCTTTGTTTTTAATCTCCCAGTAGTCCAAAGACTAGTTGAGTGACTGTTTGTGTAATATAAAATACTGCTTGGGGGGGGGGTCCAGGTTAATTACCACAAGCTCTGATTACACCTCCCACAAGTGGCCAATGCTGGCCTTTAGTTAGTGAGTACAATACAGAATTAGATGAGCAATGCTGATAATCCACTTAGAGCTCAGAGAAATAACAATGGATACTGTAAAACCCAAATCAATTTATAGCTGCAGCTTCAGATTCAGAAGAGAGCTAGTAAAAGTGCAGGAAAATGAGGGCCCATCAAAACATCTAGACTCAGCACAAAAAACACTTGAGAAGCACTATGGGCTATAAAAATGCCTTAAATTAATAGTTTTAACTTCAGATAAAGAGCAAGTACAACTCACTAAACTGATTTAAATGGTAAGATAAGTACAGTATTTTAAATGTAGTTTTGAAATCCTTACCTGGATGCAAAATGTAGTCTAAATGCTTTGTTTTCAAACCTCAAGCTTCCAGCACTCCCAAGAGGTCTTCTAAATCGCATACCCATTTGCACGGCTCATCACCACTCATACTGCTTGTCACCACTCAAACGGCTCATACCTACTCACACTGCTCATCACCACTCACACTGCCACCACACACACTGCTCGCCAGCACTCACACTGCTTGCCAGCACTCACACTGCCCATCAGCACTCACAATGCTCGCCACTGCTCACACCACTCATCACCACTCACACCGCTCATCACAATTCACACTACTCATTACCAGTGATGCTGCTTGTCACCACTCACATTGCTTTTCACCACTCACACTACTCATCCTCACTCACACTGCTCAAAAAATATATGTCTTTCATTTGTATTATATCATAGCTACTATACAATACTATTATATACTTTGATGTTGCTAAAATTGCTGAGTCAGTCTCAGAGCTCTGCTTTGTTAGAAGTTCTAATGAGAGAATTGTAGTCTTAGCTTTGTTTAGAGCTGAATACACCATTGTTGATACATGGAAGTTCCCCATTGAAGTCTCAATGAGGTACATAGACATAACCTTTCAAATCTGATGACATATTGGCTTTACATCATGTGCCTTTGCTGCTCCGGTGTGACATTTTTCATTATCAGCTATTTTCATTTTGGGTGCTACATTGAACTTCGCCTCAGTATGTTGCATGCAGTCATGGGCTAAAATACTTCTTTACTGAGTTTTCAATACATCAGAAATAAAGCTACTCTATATCCCCAAAGAATATTTTTTTTCACTTGTAACAGATGATGGCTACAAAGCCATGCTTTCAAACGACTATAGGTGTGAGGTCCAATTCAAGAAGCTCTGATGTTACAATTACATTCTTACACAGGTTTTGCAGATTACCTCCTTGTTCTTATTACCTGAAACTTGCATAATGACACCTCAAAGGGGACAGTGATACAGACTTTCAAAAACAGTCCCTTGGGGGTTTAGTCCCTGAGCTTTTACTGGTACCATCTGACATATTAAATTATACCGTTTTAATTTTGGGTAATATGGTGAACCTCTGGTGATCTCTGGTGATTGTGATCTGTAGTGAGAGTAGGGAACAGGTGGAAGAGACCCTGGAGAGATGGAGATATGCTCTAGAGAGAAGAGGAATGAAGGTCAGAAGGACTAAGACAGAATATATGAGTGTGAATGAGAGGGAGGATAGAGGAATGGTGAGGATGCAAGGAGTGGAGGTGGCAAAGGTGGATGAGTTTAAATACTTGGGGTCAATAGTTCAGAGTAACGGTGAGTGTGGAAGAGAGGTGAAGAAGACAGTACAGGCAGGATGGAGTGGGTGGAGAAGAGTGTCAGGAGTGATTTGTGACAGACAAGTACCTGTAAGAGTGAAAGGGAAGGTCTACAAGAGGGTAGTGAGACCAGCTATGTTATATGGGTTGGAGACAGTGGCACTGACAAAAAGGCAGGAGATTGAGCTGGATGTGGCAGAGTTAAAGATGTTAAGATTTGCACTGGGTGTGACAAGGGTGGACAGGATTAGGAATAAGTATATTAGAGGGTCAGCCCAGGTTGGAAGGTTTGGCGACAAAGCCAGAGAGGCAAGATTACGTTGGTTTGGACATGTGCTGAGGAGGGATGTGGAGTATATTGGGAAAAAGATGCTAAGGATGAAGCTACCAGGTAACAGGAAAAGAGGAAGGCCTAAGATAAGGTTTATGGATGTAGTGAGAGAGGACATGCAAGGTGGTTGGTGTGACAGAGCAAGATGCAGAGGACAGGAAGAAATGGAAACAGGTGATCCACTGTGGCGACCCCTAACGGGAACAGCCAAAAGAAGATGATGATAATGATGATGATGATGATGGTGAACCTCTGGTAATGGCATAAAATGTTTCTGTACTGACTTCTCAGTATATCAGAAGTAATAATCCTATAGATTGCACCAGAATAATTTTTTCTCAGATTTGACATGTCATGGCTACAATGTCCTGCTTTCATGTGGTTAAAGCTGTGGGGTTAAATTCAATGGTATGCTGCACTGGAAGCTTGAGGTTATATTTATACCATTAGACATGTTTTGTAGCTGTCCACACAGCTATTATTATCTGAAAGCTTCATAAGATCTCAAGGATAGAGATATAGTAGTGCATGAGCATCTACTGCTACACTCTGACATTTTGCATTTTGTCTTTATTGTGCTGTGGTGAACTTCTAGTGCACTCATCAAAGGGATATTTAAGGCCATTATTGTACTCAGTGTACTGAGCAGAAGTAAAAATCCCATTCATTTTTCCTCAATGTAGATGTTTTTTGTCACAGACCCCCATCCCCAGTTTAGATCCATGTGCAGAAAACTGTTTTACAAGTAGATAAAGTTGCTTATGTGTCTTTACAGCTTAGACCACTAGATAAGTGGATTTTGTATCTGTGGTCCCAATATATCATCTGAGAAATTTGCTATAATGTTTCTTATGGATACATAGAAATTGTCCTTTACTGCTAGGTACCACCAGTAGTCTTACATAGCCATTTGGATGTCCTGCTTTTGCCATTCATTTCACAATAATAAATGCATATTTTGCATCCTTTAAAAATAACACACTCTCGATGTGTATAAATTATATTATTTATATGTTCTAATGAAAGGGAAACTGAAAATAATACTATTTTCTAAGAAAATTAATATTTTCTGCAATTTTATACATTATAGAAAGAAATGTATATTTCACATACTCTGAGAGGTACACCTTTACTTAAAAGTTTGTTGTCTATTTTCCCAAAAAGATATTAGGCTGTGCAAAATGAAATAAAAGTAAAATTATCATGAGTTCTTTCCAGAAAAAAATAATTAGATTATATTGATGCAGTACAGAAATATAGTCATTTGAAGTTAAGGTGGAATTCAGACCAGAATAGTGTTTGTTAGTTAGCAGGATGCAAGGTTTAAAAACAATAAGCTGAAAATAAATGTTTACATCTCAGTTCTTCTAAGAGTAAATTAGACAAAAACAGTCACAAAATCAAGTTTTTTTTTCCAAAAACATTTTTATTAAATTTTGTTAATAAACATGGACATAAAGTATTAAAAATAAACAATATAAAACATAATAACTATTTACACTATATACAATCATCCATGATAAACATTTGTTTTATCCAAGAAAGGTAATCAATATTTATCTAACAATCTCTCCAGTTTTTGGCAAGCTAGTCTTTTGTGTGTTATATTTGAAGATCTCTGATAAATAGTTTGCATTTCTTTTTTACATACAGATTTTGCTATTGAAATAAACTCAGTAAACATAAGATCTTGCTTATTTTTCTAGTTTAATGTAATTATTTTTCGAGCAATAGCTAGAATTAATCAAAGAACAGGCAACTGATGTCTAGGAATTTCACTTGGGGTAGGGACATTGAATAATATCAAAGAGCTAGTTATCTGACAGTTATCAGACCACAGGGCTTTTGCAAAATGTCTAAAATCACTCCAGTATTGTGTGAGAGTTCTACATTCGATGTACATATGAACCCAGTTGGCTTCAAGAATATCACCACCCCTCCAGCATTTGCTTTCATTACTCTTGGTTATAAGGTCAATTCTGTGTGGAGTGCAAACACTTCTATGAATAAATCTCCAGGTATATAGTCTCCAATATAAAGATGATGAAGTGTTTTTTATTGAATTTAATAACCGTTTCTTATTATCGTTAGATAAAGGTTCACCATTAATCTTTATGGAGTAATTCCAAAAAGCTGGGTCAAAAGTAATCAAGTCTTCTTGTAGGATTTTATATACAGGTGATATGTTTAATTTATGTTCAATGTTCATCAAACTACACCATATTGAATAGTTGCATCAATCTTGGTACAAAATCAGTTTCCAGATTTATTGGCACTCTCACTTTATTTTCAATAAACTGTCTTAAAGATTGAATACAGAGCCAATTATCTTGACAGACATTATATCTGGCTAAGAGAAAGTTCATTGGTTGGATGTTTTTATTGTCTATAAACTGTTGCCAAAACTTTAGATTATTCTCTTTAAGATTCTGCATCTTATTGATATTGAAGGTATCTAGGCAATCTGGTGTATAAGCTATGGGAAATGTAATGATAAAAGTATTCTATAAACTATAATTGTTGTCGATTATATTTTTGAAAATATAAAATATTTGGTTTATACCATGTGAGAAGTGGCTAAATTTCTTATTATATAATTCTGACTCTAACCCACCTCCTCCATTTCTCTTCCAGTCTGTCCCAACAGCATTCATTCTCACCCTTATCCGAAAACTGAAACCATGCACTCCTTCTGCTGACCAACTACCCTCAGAATACTTACAGTTAGCAGCCAAATCTATTGCTTACCCCATCTCCATTCTCATCAATAGAACCATCACTGAAGGATATATCCCCAAACTTTGGAAAGTCTCTCATATTATTCCCCTTCATAAAGGGGGAGACTCCACTGAACTCTCCAACTATCGTCCCATAGCCCTACTCTCTCCTTTATCTAAGATCATGGAAAGATGTATCCACAGGCAATTGCTTGACCACCTTCTCCATAATAACCTGCTTTCCAACTCCCAACATGGGTTTCGACCTTCCCATAGCACAACTACTGCCCTCCTTTCCTTTATTGACACTATCAATAACAACCATAATCTTAACAAACTCTCCTCTGCACTTTTCATAGACCTGTCCAAGGCTTTCGACATGGTAAATCACACTATACTCATAAACATTCTCAAATCTCTGTCTCTCGACCCACTAGCTATAAAATGGTTCCATTCCTACATCAAGCTGTGCTCTGGAACAACGTTCTTTCTACACATCTACCAGTTAATATTGGTGTTCCTCAAGGCTCCATACTGGGCCCTCTCCTGTTTTCTATATTCATCAATGACCTTCACCAAGTAGTTCCCCAAGCTACATGTATACAATACGCGGATGACTCCATACTTATATGCTCAGCCACATCTGTATCTGAACTTCACTCCCTTTCTCAAGACGTATTTAACTCTGTAGAAATATGGTTTACAAAATGCTGTCTCCTATTAAAACCTAAAAAACCTAAACTTCTCCTTTTTACACCTACCAGTAAATCTCCCCCGATAGACTTCACTGTATGATCCAGTGATGGTTCACTCATATCCCAAGATCTAACTACCGAACTACTAGGTATCACCATAGACAATAACCTAAACTTTGATGCCCATATCAACAACATTATGAAAACTACTAATAAAAAAATAGGCTCTCTTTATAGGATCAAATCCTTCCTCACTCCTGCAACTAGAATAACTATTGCCCACACCCATCTAATCTCCACCCTTCTTTATGCCTCACCCATATTTACCAATCTGTCAAAAAATAACCTTAAGAAACTAGAAAACTCCTATAATAGCATAGCCAGATTTGCCACAGGTAACCCATACAGAATACACCACTGTATTAATCTAAAGCATCTAGGGTAGCTTGAACTATAGCAGCAGCTGACATTTAATCAACTGGCCATCGTCCACAAAATACTTTCTCAAGCTGCCAAAACACCCATCCTATCTAACCTTATTCACCCCTATGATAACCTGAAATCCCTAAGATCTTCACAAAAATTTCTTGTATATGTCAATAAATCAAACAATAGAGCTGGAGACTCTCTTTTTTCTAATTCTATTGGAAAAACCTGGAACCTACTTCCCTCTGAACTTACCACAGTTTCCTCTATTACTCTGTTTAAAAATAAACTTAAACTCTTCCTGAAAACACATTGGATGTGCCCCTGTTCTAAACCTGACTGACCAACTTATCCCTTATTACTTGAATCAACCTACCTTCTCATCTCTGAAACTATTTCATCTTAACTACTACTATGCTTCCTCTCTATCATAGTCTTACTTATTACTTGATTCTCTAAAAAATGTCACATATTACTTCTAGATGTATTACTTAACTGCTTCTCCATTTCACTTTCCTTTATCTTCCTTTCTTATCTACATCTATACTATATTTTCTTTTCTTAGCTATTATTCTTTATCAACAATTAAATGTAACTTCATTTAATTATACTAAGTCTAGTCAAATATGTGTAGCCTTCTTTATATGTACTTTATAAATTTGCAACCTCATATTATTTCTCTTTTCTTTACAGAAAATGTATTTGCATTCTAAATATGTATTTCTGTAGATGTGAACTTTATTTGAAATGTGTGGAGCTTTTCTCCCCGGGCCTCTACTGAAAATGGACATATATCCAACTAGACTAGCCCGGTCAACAAATGTAAAATAAAATAAAAATAAAATAAAATATTCACGGAGTATCCAACATATTTTGTTAATTCCAAAGGTTTCCTTAAACTGGGTTTCTGAGTTCTCAGAGGAATTTATATGTATTTCAAGTAGTTGTTTCCAGCTAGAGTATATATGGATGAAATCCAGTGTAGTATTATGTTAATAATAACAGATTTGGAATATAATTCTATGTTGGGAAAGCCAATCCCATTACTGTCCCAAGCTCTAACATGCCATTTATAGGCTATTCCTTGTTTCTTTGGGAACCATAGAAAAGTTAGTAATAGGGAATCTATTTGTTTAAAGAATTTCTTAGGAGGAGGTAAAATCAATGATTGTAAGTAAAATAAAATCTTGGGCAAAATAATCATTTTTATTAATGTAAGTCTGTCTTCCATGGTGAATCACATTTTGTTCTACTTTTTAGTCAAGTCACTGATTATAGCTACCAGTTTAGTGAAGTTAAATGTAATAGTATCATTCCACTTATTCTTAACACTTATTCCTAGATAATCTATCTTATCATTTTCTCAGTTGAATGCATTGTATTTTTGCAAATTGCTATTTATTTTCTTATTGATTAAAAGTGTTTTGGTTTTATTTTGATTAAAATTGAGCCCTGAGATTTTCCAAATAGAGTTATGGCATTCATGGTATGTTGTAAAGAGACTTCTATGTCACTGGATGTTAGTAGAATATCATCAGTAAAAGGCTGAACTTTTGGACAGTATCCCTCATTAACTTGAAATCCTTAAATATTTGGGTTATTTCTAATAAATGAAGCAAAAGGTTCCACTGATAAAGCAAAAAATAATGGGGATAGAGGCCAACCTTGTCTAGTTCCCTTATGAATTTTTACTGGGGATGATAGACATGAACCAATCTTAACAAATGCTTTAGAATCACTATAAATATTTAATATCAGTTTAGTGAAATCTGAAGTAAAGTTAAATTCTTTAAAGATTTTTTTGTAAGTATGACTAACTAAGGGAATTGAATGCCTTATCAATATGCAGACTAATAATAGTTAACTGTTTCTTGGTTTTGTTTGCAATGTCTATTAGAGATAGTAGCTTAATAATATTGTTGTGCACTTTTCTATGTAAGATAAAGCCAGTTTGATCAAAGTGTATTAGATTGGGTAATATATTCTTTAGTCTTTTGGCCAGGATAGACATGAACATTCTATAATCAATATTTAACAATGATATGGGTCTATATGATGCACATAGTTGGGGGTCCTTACCTTATTTTAGAATGAGAGAAATTATTGAGTACTTCTATGATGGAGGGAAAATTAAGTCTTGTTTAACCATGGAGAATGTGTTTAATAGTAACTTTATTGTGTGCTCTGGAAGAATTGTATATATTTCTGGGATTATCCCATCTAACCCTGGGGCTTTATTATCCTTCAGATTTGTAACTTGTTCTTTCACTTCTGCTAAGGCTATTTATTTATTTAGGGTACTATTTTGTTGTTTTGATAGTTAATCTTGATATTTTCTTGTAGAAATGTATATCTTACATTGTCTGAATCTAGTGGTGATTGCATGTCATTGATTGACTGATAATGATTTCTAAAGGCTTCTAATATACCTCCTAAATCAGTTGTTCTATTTACTGTGTTATTATTCTTGTATTTCATTTTATTAATGTGATTTTGTTTACTAATTTGTTTGGATCTGATAGCTAGTTTATGTAAATGTCTGGGGTTTACTGAATAGGACTGTAGTTTAATCTTGTCTAAGCTTATAGCAACCTTATGATTCAATATTTCTAAATATTTGTGGTTTAGCTTAGAAATTTCAGTGAGTACTGCTTTATCATTTGATTTTGAATTTAGTTTCAACTTATCTATTTTGGCTTGTAAATCAGAAAGTTCCTTGTCCCATTCCTTTCTCCTTTGAAAATACCAAGCTTTAGCTCCACTAAAGATGTGAACTTTTAATGCATCCCAGAGTATATCTGTTACTTCACCATTATTGTTGTTTTCCATAAATGCATTTATTTCTTTTAATAACCACTCCTTAAAACCTTTTAACTTAGTAACATAGGCTGGGATTCTTTGAAAAATGATCATATCATCTTTTTTTCACAATCAAGCTGAACAAAAAGGCATTGTGGCCAGAGAGTGAACATGACTGTATTGCAACATTACTTATTTTAGAGTAAAAAGTGTTAGACACAAAAATCTTATCAATATTAGTTTGTGTGCCTAATTGGAAAGAATAATGAGTGTATTGAAGTGAATTTTGAACTCTTAAATTATGTATGTCTCTAAAATTCATTGACGCTATAAAACTGTTTACCTTTTTAGCTTGTGTCGTTAGTTTAACCTTACTATTTTTAGAGGTGTCTTCATCTGATAACAAGCAATTGAAATCTCCCACCAGAATAATTTTCCCTTTGCATGTAAAGTAATGTGATCCAAGTATTTCTTCACATATTTAGTTCCTAGACCAATAATCCAATATGAGTTTACCAGTGTGAAGCATTTCTTATTAACTTCTTGCACTACTAAGCTTAACATTCCGTCTTTATCTGAAAAGGTGTTTAAAATTTTAGGTAGTGTATAAGTATCATTCCATAGTATAAGAGTACCTCTCCTTTTGGTTCTAAAGCAGGAATCCATTAGAACTGTAAAACCATTAAATGATAATTTTTGGCATCATCATTTAGATATACCTGGCAGTCAGCATTTGTGCCTTTTGTGGACTACATTATTTTTGTTGACCAACACTTCAATTCTTTAGTTGCTTTATCGGCATAAGTTTCTAATACCTATATATTTTATACCTGTATTACAGTCTCTTGTGTTTATAACTATAGCGCTACAGTAGTTATACCAGTTTACTTATTTCCCCTTCCCCCTTCCCTTTTTATACCTTTATATGTTCAAGTAGACTGATAGTCATGAATGGAAAGAAGAAAGGAAGGAAGAAAAATAAAAATAAAAAGGGGGGGGGCATATGTTGGTCTATTAATACTAATTGAACAGAATAGAGTGACCTAGAACATTTTAACAATCCATTCCTACAGTGTATGTGGTCATACAAAGATTTGAATCATAGCATCAGAACTATAATTGCAAATGAGTCTGATTATATTGCTTTAAATCTGGATGAATGAGAATACCTAACATAGATTAAAGTTGCTTAAGCATGAAAGTAGCAGAAGGAAAAGGAGACTCAATCCTATATATATCTTTGCAATCACAATATTAAAGAAATTGGTTGTTTATGTAGTTAGATATTACTATATTATCATTTAAGGCATGCTATCAAAGCAAAGAATGGTATCCTGTCAGACTTCAGTGTTTCAAAGCAACAGACATACAGTAGCATTAAAATGCAATTTTCCTCACTAGACTAATAAAATAATCACTCCATTAAAGTCCTAGCTGCTTAAAAATACATATTTAAAGTGATTCCATATCTTTAGATTCATAAAAGATGAAAAAAAACAACCAAAAAAAAAACAGTTACTTTTTCTTCTAGTTTCATTTTCAGCTTTACTTCCTGGTTTCTGAGTCATGCATGAGTTCAAAGGTCGTGTGATGTCATTGCTCACGATATTCTTGCGTCCAGCTTCTCTAGCTTGCTGCTAGTACCCTGTAAATGCTTGTGCATATGAAGAAACAGTCACATAGGCTTAGAAAAGGCATTTTTGCTGATAATTTCAAACAACTAAGTTTTCTCCATTCTAAAGAAGCATAAAAAGTGCACGAGCAGCCTCCACAGTGAAAAAAAAAAACATGAACAGCCGTTCTCTAAAAATGTTGGGAAAGTAAGATTTTCCCCATAAATCAGTAATTTACATCCCTTAAACTAAATTAGGTTGAGAATTAAAATTAGAGCAATTAGTTAATGTAAAGCACTGAATGCTGATATATAACATTAAGAAATGCAGATTTTAAGTAAAGACATATATATTAATTATGATATGAACATCTTTCAAAAATGTCAAGAGGAAACAAAACTATCTTAACTAAAGCATCTCCTAAGGGCACTTTTGTTGTGGGGATTGCATACAGTGTAATCATAATAGACTAAACAGTAAACTCTAAAGTGTTACGCCACCACTAACACACATGATTGCTTTACTTTGGAAATCATGAATTAATAGTAAGATAGCATGACTTTTGTATCCCAAATGAATATATAATGAAGTTAACTGCACCCCGGTCATAATAAACATATATATATATATATATATATATAACCCAGCCACTGGGGATGCACAAGCCAGTGCATTTCTTTGTGCCGGTCCCAAGCCCGGATAAATGGGGAGGGTTGCGTCAGGAAGGGCATCCGGCATAAAACTTCTGCCAAAAATTACTGATGCGGAGAACTTTTCATAATTGCATACCGGTTCGGTCGAGGCCCGGGTTAACAACGACCGCCACCAGTACTGTTAGCCAACAGGGTGCTGGCGGAAATTGGGCTACTGTTGGCGAAGGAGAAGAGGAGGCGGCGTGCCCAAAGGCAGGAAGATAGGAGGAAGGTTAGGAGTGTAGCAGTGAGGGTAGGAACTTTGAATGTTGGCAGTATGACTGGTATAGGAAGAGAGCTAGCTGATATGATGGAGAGAAGGAAGGTTGATATATTGTGTGTGCAAGAGACCAGATGGAAGGGAAGTAAGGCCAGGTGTTTAGGAAACGGGTTCAAATTGTTTTATCATGGTGTGGATGGCAGGAGAAATGGGGTAGGGGTTATACTAAAGGAACAATATGCCAAGAGTGTTTTAGACGTGAAGAGAGTGTCTGACCGAGTGATGTTTATGAAGCTTCGAAATTGATGGTGTAATGATGAATGTTGTTAGTGCATATGCTCCTCAAGTTGGGTGTGCGATGGAAGAGAAAGAGAAATTTTGGAGTGAGTTGGATGAAGTTGTGGTGAGTGTACCCAAGGGTGAGAGACTAGTGATTGGAGCGGACTTTAATGGGCATGTTGGTGAAGTGAACAGAGGGATGAGGAAGTGATGGGTAGGTATGGTGTTAAGGAGAGGAATGCAGAAGGTCAGATGATTGTGGATTTTGCGAAAAGGATGGACATGGCTGTGGTGAATACGTATTTTAAGAAGAGGGTGGAGCATAGGGTGACGCATAAGAGTGGAGGAAGATGCTCACAAGTTGATTATATACTATGTAGGAGGGCCAGTCTTAAGGAGATTGGAGACTGTAAAGTGGTGGCAGGTGAAAGTGTAGTTAAGCAGCATAGATTAGTGGTATGTAGAATGACGTTGGTGATCAAGAAGAGGAGGAGGAATGTGAAAGCTGTGCCAAGGATTAAATGGTGGAAGTTAAAAAGGGTGATTGTGAAGTGGAGTTTAGGGAAGAGTTAAGACAGGCACTGGGAGGCAGTGGAGAGTTACCGAATAGCTGGGTAACTACAGCAGAACTAGTAAGGGTGACTGCTAGAAAGGTGCTTGGTGTGACATCTGGACAGAGGAAGGAGGACAAGGAGACCTGGTGGTGGAATGAGGAAGTACAGGAGAGTATACAGAGGAAGAGGCTGGCAAAGAAGAAGTGGGATTGTCAAAGAGATGAAGAAAGTAGACATGAGTATAAGGAGATGAGGCGCATGGCAAAGAGAGAGGTGGCAAAAGCTAAGGATAGGGCATATGGAGGTTGTACGAGAGATTGGACACTAAAGAGGGAGAAAAGGACCTGTACCGATTAGCTAGACAGAGGGACAGAGCTGGGAAAGATGTGCAGCATGTAAGGGTGATAAAGGATAGTGAGGAAAGGTACTCACAAGAGAGGAGAGTGTGTTGAGTAGATGGAAAGAGTATTTTGAGAGGCTGATGAATGAAGAGAATGAGAGAGAGAAGGTTGGATGATGTGGGGATAGTGAATCAGGAAGTGAAACAGATTAGCAAGGAGGAAGTAAGGGCAGCTATGAAGAGGATGAAGAATGGAAAGGCTGTTGGCCCAGATGACATACCAATGGAAGCATGGAGGTGCTTAGGAGAAATGGCAGTGGAATTTCTAACTAGATTGTTTAATGAAATTTTGGAAAGTCAGAGGATGCCTGAGGAGTGGAGAAAAAGTGTTTTGGTACCTATCTTTAAGAATAAGGGTGATGTGCAGAGCTGCAGTAACTACAGAGGGATAAAACTGATTAGTCACAGCTTGAAGTTATGGGAAAGAGTAGTGGAAGCAAGGTTAAGAAGGGAGGTGATGATTAGTGATCAGCAGTATGGTTTCATGCCAGGAAAGAGCACTACAGATGCAATGTTTGCTCTGAGAGTGTTGATGGAGAAATACAGAGAAGGTCAGAAGGAGTTGCATTGCGTCTTTGTAGACTTGGAGAAAGCATATGACAGGGTGCCTAGAGAAGAGTTGTGGTATTGTATGAGGGAAGTCGGGAGTGGCAGAGAAGTGCGTAAGAGTGGTACAGGATATGTAAGGGTAGTGTGACAGTGGTGAGGACTGCAGTGGGAGTGACAGATCCGTTTAAGGTGGAGGTGGGATTACATCAAGGATCAGCTCTGAGTCCTTTCTTATTTGCAGTGGTGATGGACAGGTTGACAGATGAGATCAGACAGGAGGCCCCGTGGACTATGATGTTTGCAGATGACATTGTGATCTGTAGTGAGAGTAGGAATCAGGTTGAGGAGACTCTGGAGAGGTGGAGATATGCTCTAGAGAGCAGAGGAATGAGGGTCAGCAGGGCTAAGACAGAATATATGTGTGTAAATGAGAGGGAGGGTAGAGGAATGGTGAGGATGCAGGGAGTAGAGTTGGTAAAGGTGGACGAGTTTAAGTACTTGGGATCAATAGTTCAGAGTAATGGTGAATGTGGAAGAGAGGTGAAGAAGAGAGTACAGGCAGGGTGGAATGGGTGGAGAAGAGTGTCAGGAGTGATTTGTGACAGACGGGTATCCGTAAGAGTGAAAGGGAAGGTCTACAAGAGTGTAGTGAGACCAGCTATGTTATATGGGTTGGAGACAGTGGCATTGACAAAAAGGCAGGAGTCAGAGCTGGATGTGGCAGAGTTAAAGATGTTAAGATTTGCAATCGGTGTGACTAGGATGGATAGGATTAGGAATCGGTATATTAGAGGGTCAGCTCATGTTGGACAGTTTGGAGACAAAGCAAGAGAGACGAGATTGCGTTGGTTTGGACATGTGCTGAGGAGGGATGATGGGTATATTGGGAAAAAGATGCTAAGGATGGAGCTGCCAGGTAAGAGGAATAGAGGAAGGCCTAAGATAAGGTTTATGGACGTTGTGAGAGAGGACATGCAGGCGGTTGGTGTGACAGAGCAAGATGCAGAGGATAGGAAGAAATGGAAAGAGATGATCCGCTGTGGCGACCCCTAACGGAAAAAGCCGAAAGAGAATGATGATGATATATATATATATATATATATATATATATATATATATATATCATAGGTTCATGGGTTGGTACTAGGCTATTGGCCATAGAGCCTATACAAGCCTAGCCGTAACAATTCCCTGGATATTTCTTCCCACAATATTTACTTCCCTGGACCCCTGTCTAGCAGGGTGACTGACATGATCCCCGGGGTGAATTTCCTATCTCCCATCCAGTCGTCAAGGTTCTTTTTGAAGACGGCCAAGGAGGTGCTCTGCTTGACATGTATGGGCAGTCTATTCCCAAGTATGGGGAATAATACATACACATACACACATACATACATGCATACATACATACATGTATTCCTATGCCTATGCAAACTAAATATCTTTGTTTTGTATATGTATTCCAATAAAATATTATGTAAAATAAAGATACTTTACCTTTGCTTTGTGTATATATTCCAATAAAAAATTAAGTAAAGAGTTCTGAAAGAAAGTATTTAGTATTATTTGATAACAATCCTATTTGTCTTTTAATTTTTTATTTGCACTTTCTTTGACAGTCCAAGTGTCCTTAGTTGCATGTCTTTTCAGTCTCTGTGTAGACCATTCCATGTCCTCTATATCAGTTCGTATTTTTTCTTGTGAATAAAGTCCAAAGCCTCTGACAAAGAGCTAAAGATCTTCTCACCTTCTGGTAAAAATATTTTTATCCTGGAGGGAAAGAGAAATTGTGCTTTGATATTAACTTTTTTAAGAGATTTTATCAAGGGAACACATTCTTTCCTTTTAGATATGACAGAAGTATAGTCATTGTCAAAACAAACGAGTTTGTCCTTTATCTTGATGGGAGAATTATTCCACGCAGACTTCAGAACCTAATTCTTATCTTGGGAGGACAAAACTCTAACAATGATGGATCTGGGTTAGGAGAAACTGTTGTTGAAGCAGGTTTTTCTAGAGCCGGTGAGCCCTCTCTATACTCAAGGAAAGGGCTTCAGGAAAATTTAGTGCTGTTGGAAGCCACTTATTAAGAAAGTGTATCATATCAGTTCCCTCTTCCTTTTCTGGTACTCCATAGATTCTAATGTTGTTTCTCCGAGACCTACTTTCTAGGTCTTCCAGCTTTTCTGTTAGTTTTGTATTCTGTTTCAAAAGAAACTCATTTTGACTTTCACATTCCATCAGTCTGCCATCCATATCTGTTACAAATTCCTCGATAGAAGCAATTTGTTTTAGCCATTTCACTAAGAATGTCCAGCTGCTTACTACAGTCTTGTTTATTCTCTAGTTTGTCCGTTTTTATAGATAGTTCTTGAATAGTAGTTATTAATGTTTGCAGCTCCTTCTTTACCACACTGTCCTGATGGGAGTTCTTAAAGTTACTTATACTTGGATTTCTTGAGGGAAAAACTTCTTGACATGAAAAAATAATAAAAAGTTATGCTTTAGTACTAATTTTTGAAAAATAATAAAGGACCTATATTCACAAATCCTCTGATATACTTTTGGATTAGGATTTCCAAAAATTAGATTAAATTTCCTGTCAGAATAAACATGTTATAAGCAGAGCTAATGTTCAGTGCTGCTAGCAATCTGGCATCTTGACCACGTCCCCATAACATAAGTTTGATTACTTTTATATAAATGTAAATTTGCCTGTGTCACAAGAGATAATTCAATAAAGGTGTATATATATATATATATATATATATATATATATATATATATATATATATATATATATATATAAATGTTTGTGTGATTTCAGACCTAGAAGGAGTGTGTATTTCTGTAAAAAAGTGATCTTTCCATTCTTCTTCATGTTGAAACATGAAACAAGACATTTAAAATGTTATGTTCTTCATCAAAATTCAAGATGGAGCTAATCTTTGTCTTTGAGGATAGGAACCCAGTCCAAATCTCTTTATAGATAAGTACACCAAAGATCTTTTCTGAAAATTTCAGGAATAAATATTGAACTATTTAGGAGGTATAAGCTTTTAAATACAAAGAGCAAAAATAGGCAAAAATAGCCAGTACTATGGGGGCAGACTGTCTACAAATACATAGCAGTTAAGGGGTTACTTACTGTATATTTATAGACATTTTTGGAAATAAAACCCCTCCCACTCTGTATGGGCCTGTACCAAACAGGACAGTTAAAAAAAGCAACACAACTAGTAATATATAAAGCTAAAACACATTATTTTTTTGGAGGGGGTGCCTTGATTTGTTTCCTTATCTTGCCTGTAACATTTTTGATTGTGGGATAGCAGTTGGCACTGTTGCCTCATGGTGACTCATTATCCAGTTCAGTTCTCAGCTGAAGATTGCAAATCTTCCTTGTGCATGGGTATTTGGCATTGCTCCACTTTCCTTATGCATTCTCAAGACATGCTGTAGGTGAATTGATCCTCTTCCTCCCAAATGGCCATAGTTGTACATGTGTGTGTGTGTGTGTGTGTGTGTGTGTGTGTGTGTGTGTGTGTGTGTGTGTATGTGTACATGCATGTACTTCTGAACATCCTATAGAAAAGATGACTAATTATATAACTCCTACCCTGTTTTGCAAAAGTCATTGTCCACAGCTGATATTCAACAACTGCCAGTCAATAAAAAGAGAGAAAATGCCATCAAAACTGTTCTATTCATGCTAACATTCACTAACAAATCCTTGGCATCCTCTCATATTTGTAAATGGCCACCATATTGTGCATAACTTGCTGGCATCTAACAAGCCATGTGACCACCATGATGACATGTATGCAGGTGTTCGAAGGATTTCCACAATCCTAATTTTGCAGGCTGCAAGGCAATCGATTATTTTTGAGAAAACAGAACTCCAAGCCTATTTATTCATTTATTTATTTCAGTTTGATGACCGGGGAAATCCACCGGGCCAAGAAGAGCCCGTTTTCAGTGGAGGCCCGGTGGAAAAGCACCATTAACAATGATAATAACAAAACATGCATAACAGACAGAGAATATAACATGGTGAGAGAAACAATTTGACAAGTGTGAAGAGATAACATAATATATAGAGTAGCTGTAGTGACAGTGGACATAACTTCTATTTATCTTTGTAGATTAAATTAAATAATTAAACTTTAACAAGTATGAAGAGAGTATTGTACTATACAGCAAGTGATATTTTCATGATAGTTGGCTGGTTTGGCATAATGGTTACACTTTACAGTTTTATGTAGAAATGTCTGTGACTCTGTCTGTGTGTGTGTGTGTGTGTGTGTGTGTGTGTGTGTGTGTGTGTGTGTGTGTGTGTGTATGTTCAGAAACCAGCATTTTAGGACAGGAAGGACTCTGTAGTTTCAGCCTATGTTTAATGTACTAGAACATAAAACCACAGAGTCTCTGCTATACAGCAATTACAATTGTTGTTCATCACTGTGTAGTCTGAATAGTGTGGTGCTAGAAGCCTCATCTGGGTTTATCCCATTTGAACTCTTGTATGGCAGGCATCCAGGAGGCATGCTTCATATTGCTAAAGAGACTTGGGAATAAGAAAAGACACCATTTAAAGGCATTATAGTAGTCTAAACAGTAAACTAAAGTTAAGATAGCATGAATGAATATATACAGGTAAACTTAGATGGGGAGCCTTTTCTAGAGAAGGCTGGTTTAAGTAGTTAGAATGGGCACTTCTGGTGCTGTCTTCTTTGTGGATATGAAGGCTGTCCATCACAGTGGGGTCTCAAGATGCCTTGTATGACAAACATAGATCATCTCTCAATAGCATGTAGGACACAGAATACAGGGACAGGGCTTTGAGGTGGTCTGCACAGGACATGTTATTTATGCCCTGCATTCTTTTAGTGAGGGACATCCATGGATGTTCCAGTTGTCTGATGTGCTTTGTTAGGTACATACCAAAGGAGGCATTGTATTAAATGATAGGTCTGATGAGTGCTGACTACAGGTAACAATGACCTCCTTCAACCTAGATGCCATACATTTGTTTATAAGTTGTGCATCATAGAATGGTTTCTTCACTAGTCAAAGGCTAGTTTACTGTGTGTGTGCATCACAAGTCCAAAACTACTTGGTCAGCTCTTAGGTGTGTGCTGTCAATATGGTAGTTACCAGGGGTGTCCCATTTCCCAAAAGATGCTATTATGCATTTCTTGGCATTCAGTTTTAGTCCATGTGCCGATGCCAGTGACACCAGTTATATGTCTAACAGCCATTCTTGGAGAACATTAGTGTCTGTGGGGCATTCTATGACTACTGCTAATTTCTAATTGTCTGAAAATCTGGTTAGCTAGAGGTCCTTCAGTGAAGTTGATGCCAAAAAGAAACAGCCCCAGGACCAGTCCCTGAGAGACTTCACCTGTGACTTTTGTAGAGGTGGACTCCTCAATTGGGGTTAATACATAACCTCTTGAATTTATCAACAATGCTGAGTGAGGTATTGTTTCAAATGCCTTGGCCAGGTTAAGGTAGTCAGTGTGAACCATTTTGCCCTCATGCATTGCCTTGGAGATCTTCTCAATGAAGTCCACCAGGTTGAGTAGGCATGCCTGCCCTTGATGAAATCAAACTGGGTTGGTTTCAGTGTCTGGAGGTTTCCTATGTTATTATTGATCATTTCCATGATAATTCTTTCCATGGCTTTGCACATGAGACTAGAGAAACATATAGGGTTGTAGTTTCCAGGGTCCAAAGATGGCCCACCTTTGTGCAGAGGGATGATGTTTTCTGTTCTCCATTCATAAGGCAGAAAGCCTTTTGGAGGCTATGGTTAAATAGTAATTTGAAATGGCCTGATAGGTCATGTTTTGTGCTGTTTAGGAGGCAGTCTAGGATATTGTTGGGGTCCATCAATGCGGTATTCTTCACTTTAGAGAGATCATTGAGGACCTGTTGGAGAAGTTATATTTGATAGTATTTCTTGAGAAAAGGCTGAAGGGGAGAGTGGCATAGTCAGAGCTTAATTTATCTGACAGTATATTTTCTATATCTTCTGGCTCAGTGTAGGATGCTTCATTAGAGCTCTGCGTAAATTCTATATCTCCTTTGAGGTTGTAGACATAGCTAAAAATTCCCTTGTGGTTTTTATTTTTGATTTTATTTATTTATTTATACTCCTCAGGTCTGAAGACTGGACCTTTCCTTTTCTTTTCTTTTCTTTTTTTGCTCCTAAGGTTCTTAAACTTAAGGGGGGACACCAGATGGGGGATAACACCAGGTGTCAGAATAGCTAGCTACACTTCTGCATGCCTGTGTCAAAGAGTTTCAGAATGTGACACATAGGAATTATACTTTTTTTTAATGACTACAGTTTCTTTTCTGCATCTTTTCACTTGGTTCTCCTTCTTGTAGCAGGACTGGTATCCACTGAAGTATGCATGCCTTATTTGATTACTTCATAAAGACATTGTAGGGGTTAGGGTGTGAAAGCCCCCATTGTGAATGGTATGACTGAATGTAAAGGCTGTGGAAAGGAAACCTTTACATCTCTAGTTACCATAAATGCAAAAAAAAAAAGTTATTTTCCTGATCTTTTTTTCATCACTTGGCTTTGTATAGAGAATGATCATACAGTAAGTGTCAGGGTTATGAGGTGTGTTGTCAAACTGGTTGCAAGCCTCAGTAAAAATTTACCTGGGTGGTGCTAAAAGTGACATATGCCTATATGTTATGACAGATTGTCATGCTTGTATTTCTGTGTTGATGCTTGGGGTGATGGCCAGTTGCATATATTGTTCACGTTATGCTTTTAGAAATGACTGCTTTCAAGATAACGTATTCCTTATAGTTGGTGCAGAAAATTATTTTACATACTTAATGTGGTGTCCTTATTGGGCAGATAAAACATGAAGATATGGCTATACTGTAAGCTTGAGGTCAGACTACTGAACATTGTTAATATTATGAAAGTGTTTTTTGGCAACCAATGTTAGACAGCTATGAGTGCTCTGTGCCAAACCTTCAACATCTATGGATTACTGCCTCTCCTTGTGAAGGATAGTGCTGCCATTTTGCAATGCTTTTACAAATGATGGTATCTTGCTACTCTTCTAAAATCTAATTTTAGAACATGGCTGCTCAAAAACAGCATCATTGCTTATGGCTCAAGTTCCTGTTGCTGACTTTTTAAAATAAGACAGAAGACACTGAGAACATCTACATTAAGCCCACATTTTTAAATATCCTTAGGCAAATAATAAGCTGGTAGACCTAACACAGAGTTATTGTCACATTTACCTCAGTTCACATTTAGTTCCATAGAAGTGAAAATGTTTCAGGCCTAGGAAAATGTTCCATAGCTCCAGAATGTAACTATAGTGAGAAGTTATGGAGTCACAGGTTGGCACTGAGAGGGATGGGTGAAAAAAGTGAAACTTGATACTGTGCATAATCCTTCTCTAAGGGTAAGAAAGATTCTTTAACAATAAATGTATATTTACCGTATTTCAAGAGTAAGCTCCAGAAGACTTAATACTCAGTACTGGACATTACTGGGTGTGGGTATACTGACACTGGGGGATTGTCACCCCAAGTGAAAATGATGCAGAGAGAGGAGAAGAATATTTATTGATTTTTATATTTCAAGATTGGGGTGAACATTTAAGCAATTAAAACAAACAAGTCTTCTACAGATGGCTATAACTATTATACTACTTGTTAGAAGGTTACCAATCATAGTTCAGTATTAGGAAACATGTAAGTGGAGAATTAGGTGCTATCAACTATACTGGTAAGGGAGGTAAAAGTTTCACATGACTATGTCTTCCATTTTAAAGGAAAAATGTTAAAACACAGAAATGAATAGTTTCCTTTTTCCATATGTGGAACAGTAGCAGAGTAGGGACTTAATGGTGTCCAGAAGTGGGTAAGCCGATATTGAAGAACTGCACATGCCTATCTAATCCTCATTTTACATTTTAGGTAAAGAGTTATCTAGAAATTTAAAAGCTGGGAATGTTTACTATGAACACTTAAAATGTATAAATGTTAAACCAAAGTTGTAGACAGAGAGAAGGAAAGCTTGTTTTATATTAGACTGGGCACTTATCGCTGCTCTTTTAAGATTGGGCATTAAAGGTATGGCAGGTAAATTACACATGAGGGAGTGTGTTGTGATAAAAGCATAGTGCTACCTATACATCCCAGTGCTATTTGCCTTTAAACTTTAGGAAGGCGGGAAGTTGGCATAATGGTTAAGGTGTTTACCTTACAGGTACAGGGTTTGATTCTCACATTGGGTAATTGTCTAGGCTTAAAATGGCCCACAAGTGCAGTTAACCTAGTACCAGTCTATGAACCTATGAACAAAGAGCCATATCACATAAAAACCACTGATGTTACAGATGACGATAACTATTCTACTACTGACTGGACTACGTCCTTAAACACTGTCCAGCACAATCGCTACTTAATGCCACTCTTTCACTGTTGTACCCTTTTCTAACATAATATGACCACCATCAGAAAGGCAGAACAACTTAAACTGATTTGGCGTTACATTTACTAGAGGTAAGTGTCAATAGCTACTTGGAAAATGCATTAGCTAAAGAAAACCAAAAATACACTAGTTAAAATAAAACCATCTAAGAAAGTTTCATTGAGGGACCCATGTACAACCAGCTTGATTTATTTTTATGAGTCAGCGTGTCATAAAGGAATGATGAATGGCATCAGTTTTGTAGATTTCAGTAAACACGGTAAAAACTGTACAATTATTGGCTCACAGATTTAGCAGTAAGTGAAGTAAGTCAAAGATTCATTGCTGACACTGATGTTTTAGAAAGAGACACATGCTGGAAGCAATATCTTTTTGTGCTCTACTCTAGGGACATACATATTTGAGGTCTGTCAATCTCAGGGCAGCAAGGATATCTGTAATACTCTTTAACAAATTGCAGGTGATTTGAAAACTGGCAGACACCAGGGTTTATATAAAGGTCATGTGTTACCTTGAAGTGATATTGACATATCATTAGCTAGTTTCATAAATGGGATACAAGTGTTAACAAGCAAAGTTGCAGAATTCTATACTTAAATCAAAACATCTGTAAAACATTTGTATCATAGACCATATTATTCCAATACAGCCAATATTTTAAACAGACATAGACATAGGCAAACGGTTACATTAGCAGATAATGGCATTGTGTGCTGAATAGGTAGTGAAAAAAGCATCAGAAATAAGTCCACACCGGTGAGGACTATTAAATAAAGAAAGAGCCATTGATGCCATTTATAAGGACACATATGAAGTCATATATAAGCTGTCACTTAAATTTGTAGATGAAAAAAATAAGCAAATGTTAGTTCACAACTGTAATGCTGCAGATGAAACAGATGTGTTTCAATGAATGGTTACATGTCAGGAAATTTGTGTCACAAGATAAAAACATTTCAGTGATACCCCGCAACTCCACTGAGGTGTAACCAATGAATTGTACATGTTGAAACTGGATTTAGTTTATATAAAGGGAAGTCAAATAAGGTGTAGAGGTGTTATTGTATCAGCCAACAGGCTAAAACAAATACCCAATCAGCATCAGTCACATTCAGAGTCATAAACTCCTGAAATACATTTCCAAAAGCAATTAAAATGGCACAGACTAAGATATTCAAAACTTCTCTGGAAAAACAGGCTGTGAGCTACAAAATTAACTTTTTCTTCCATGTTAGTAATTGTAATCAGTCACTAAAATTCCTGCTTACAAGTAGAAATATTACTATGAATCTCAGTATGTTATCAATTACTGTTTAGGAACCCTGCTATATCAGGCAACTAAAAGGACATTTTAAGACCTGTAGACATCCATTTAATGGAGACATAGGATAATCCATTCTGTTCTTTGTGTCTTCCTCAGTCAAACTGCACCAATGTACAAGTGTGCAAATGTGAGTTTTAGTATGAATGTATGTATCAGTGTGCATGTGTCCATGTGTTTCTTAGGTTTATTTTTAGCCTTTGTGACTGCAAAAACACATAAGCCAGTCAACTTAACTGGGCAAGAAATGGTAAATAGAAATTTGCAGTATTAAGATACCTAGTTCAAATGCAAATAGATATTTTATAATATAACTTATTAGTATCTACTGTCTTACTTTTTATTGCCTGAATAATCATATTATAGTAAACAGAAAGTTGCTAACAGCTTTTATAAAATCAACTCTGACATTTCAATCTCATTTCACTATTTCACCAACTAATTCTTTCTTGTTAAATCAAGATCTCACCCCCTTTTAAATTCTGTTATTTCAATTCCAGTGCTACATTCTAATATTTAAACATCTATATGTTTTAGCTTGCTATAATTACTTCTTTTCAATAATATCTAATATCTGTGGCATGCAAAAGTGAATTGTTATATAATATTGAATAATATTTTTTTCAAATATATCCATTATTTCAGAAGGCTGTATCACTGTGTGATTTAGCTCTTCATGTTTTATGTGATTGATATTTATCTCTGTCTGTTGCTCTCTTAACCCGGAGGTCAAGTCCCTTACTGATTCTGATGTATTTTAATAGTAAATGTGCACTCTGACAAATTTTGCTCTTCATTTCTTCTGTCATTTCTTCTTCCATTCTTCCTCCTTACCTAGTTTCATTTTCTCAGATAAGTCTATTTTTTCTTTTCTTTTCTTTTGTAATTTGGATATTATGTCTTTTAATTGATGGATCTTAACCCTTTCCTTCATCCTCAGTTCCCACAAATGTCTTTTTATCTCAGACTTCCACATTAACAGCTACTCTTACTCTTTTACAAATACAATCAATAAATGATCTAGCAATTTTGACAATAATTTTCATACCTATTCTCTAAATGAAGGTACTCCCCCATATACTGTCCCTGTCAAAGTGATCCTATAATTATAGCAGTCCAATTACTAAGTGAGTCACCAAAGCTTACTATAACAGACATTCTGACAACAAATCAGGTGGAAGTATTATGACTGGGATTAAAGATACTTATGAGACGTGATTACTACATGTTCAGTGATAACACCAATACCATAGGTTGTGTAACTCTGACATTAAAACCCTGCAATATGTAAAAATTGTTGGAGTGTATAGACCAATGATCATGGAGTTTTAAAGGTTAAATTTTGCTAGATAATTTTCCCGAACTGAAATCTAAACCATTGCACAGAAGATTAATTACAGATTATATGGAAGCAAAACAATCACTATGTAAAACTAATTGGAGTGATGCATTCAGTGAGAAAACTGCAGAAGGAATATGAAAAGTCTTTAAAGAGAAATTGTTTGAGTGTAAAAAATCTTTAACATCAGGATCTAGGCATACAACGTCAAGGGAATATATTTCCATAAGAACAAGCTATCTTTTTAAGGTGAGAGACAAAACTATAAGAAATGGAAAAGAGGTTGAACTACAAATTTAACAAATAAAATAAACAAGCTGGACAAAACAATTAAGTATAGTATGAGACAAGATCAAGAAAAATTTGAAGAAAATTGACATAAAGATACTGAGCATAATAGACAACCATTTTATAGATACATAAGAAGTGGAAGAAATAAAAACATACAAACTGATAAACTGTGTATAGCTTCTAAAATGTATTCTCAGACACAACAGATTATAGCTATATTTACCAAATCTTATGCAAAACAGTTTTGTTCCACAAAGGGGGTGATAAGTTGTCCTAGTGACATCCAAGTAACTTCAGACTGAAATCAAAAACTACGCAAACTGGATCCAAACAAAGTACAGGGAGGAGATGGAATCTGTAAATAAAAACCCGAGAACAGTTCAGCAAGAACTTACAGCACCAGTATATATATTATTTGCCAAGTTGTATAAATATAAGGAGATTCCTCAAGACTGGAGACATGCCCTTATTAAACCTGTCTTTAAGGATAATTGAAGTAGGACAAACTCAGAGTCATACAGACCCTTAAGTCTACTCTCATGTTGTGGAAAAATAATGGAGAAGATAATATTGGAAAAGTTGCTGTCAGAACTGGAAAGGTTTGGACTTGAATCCATATATCAGCATACATATGGTGAAAACAGATCTATTACCACCTGTAACATGATGTTCTAAAACAATATAATAACAGCTATGCATGAAAAATTGTGCTGTGATTGAATTTGTATAGATTCAACTTTAGTATTTAAAGGCTTTCATATTGGCATTCCATACTCTAATTGGGGTCTAATGCAATTACTATAAATATCAGTAAATTAGAACAACTAGCTATTGATGTGCACTTGATAAGATGGGTAGCTGCATTGCTAACAAATAGGACATGACAAGTATCATATAACAAGTGGACAGATAAAATTCTAGTTTGCAGTCAGGGTGTCCCACAGGGCTCTGTCCTAGGCCCATACTTGTTCAGATTGTAGCTTTCAAACCTATCTTTTTAATCTCTGTTGTTATACAGTCTGTATGCAGATGACTTGAATTTGGGTAAATTGATTACATGCTTTACAAATAGGGCATGTCTGCAAAAGAACTTGACTAAATTAACGATTTTGGCATAAGAGAATAGTATGTCGATATATACATCAATCATATGAGATTTGGAAGACATAAATTGAAAGGTGATTGAAATTGGGTATTTACTTAAGGGTTTGGGTTTTACTAATAATATAAACTAATTGATTAATGATAGTTAACGACCTATAAGTTGTATAAAAAATTATGAAGTCTGAGATATCAGAAATGATAAAATCATTGTTTGTTAATTACATTAGACCCAAACTTGAATATGGAATAACAATATGGAAACCTTATAAGAAAACAAGCATGAGTAAACTGGAAAGAGTTAAGTAGAAATATACCAAGGGCATTTCATGGATATGAAAATCGGAACTTATAGAATGTCTCATATAGATATTTAAGGGGCGATCTTATTCAGGTATATATGACATTTAGAGACAACTACCTTTGAAAATGCTTGGGGTTATTAAAAAGTAACAGTCAATCATCAGACAACCTATGTAGAAGATTCTTTAGGAATGAGAAGTGTACTAATTGGTTCTCTGAGACAGCAGCTGATGCATGGAACAGACTACCAAAATACATTAAAGCAAGCACTAGTTTAGATATTTTTAAGAACAGGCCTGTATTATGGGAACAACTGCTTTAGTATATTGACAAGCTAGAGTGGCATTAATGCCCATGTTTGAAATAGTTGTTTGTATGTATATACATGTATATATGTATATAGAATTATTAAAATGATGAACTTCAGATTTTGAAGAACTCTATTACCAAAGCCATTAATTTAGCAGTCTTCATGACTGAATGTGAAAGTGCATTTATTATCCTGGAGAGATAGAAAAAGACTGCTATAGAATGGGAGAAGAAGAAACTTGAGAGAGATCAAGTTGTTTCTCTGATCATCCCCCTAATATGTCAAGGTGCCAAACATATGTGGAAGCATTAAAGAAAGATTAAAGAAAGAGAAATGCTCTAAGAGAATTAATATGGAATGAGAATAATGTACATTATTTTACACCAGATAAAGGTGGTGGTTGCATATGTCAAAATGATTATGTCAATATTATTGAGAATATATTGAGAATAAGTTATTTAATAAAGGTGAGTATGAAGAAATGCCACTATATGAAATATGTATAGAAAAGATATAAATATAAAGATAGTATACTTCTTGATCTATTGTCTGGAAGTAAAATTATATTATATTATATTATATTATATTATATTATATTATATTATATTATATTATATTATATTATATTATATATGTGTGTGCGTATAGAAAAAAAAAAATGATTGGTTTAATATTTGGAATTCTGAAAATTCATCAAAAAATATCCACTACCATTTAGATTGATAATTTTTGGAGCTGAAAATGTTATAGCAGGTATTATATTGTTTACTGATAAGATTTTTAATCCTATAGTTCAAAATTTGACAATTTATATAACAGATTCTTGGATTTTTTTTTAGATAAAATATTTAATTATAAATTATATGGAAATGAAAATGTTATATTGACACTGTATGTAAAATCATTGTTTACCTGTATTACTTTCACTGAAGGTATTGATTTTGTGAGGTTAGATTTGACACATTTCATTTTATTAGAAACAAGTTTTATAAAGATGGTGTATATTCTTTTAGCATTGATGTTAGAAAATATTTTTTTTTATGTTAAGTATTTTAAAGTACTAAAAGGATCAAATACTGGTGCAGCAGTTTTCCCTGCTTTTGCAAATTTAGTTTTAGGTTGGTGGGATGAGTGCATTTTGAAACAGATTCCATTATTTCAGAAAGTGGAATTTTATAAAAGATTTATACATGATCTTTTTCATCTGGAAAGAAAATGAAGCTACGTTATTTATCTTTTTAGAATAATTAAATTGTAGTACTTATTTCTGAAAGTTTTCTGTAGAGGCAAAAGGTAATAAAGTTAATATTTTTTGGTATAGAATTAGAGTTAAGTAAAAAGAATGGGAAGTTTGAAAGCAATATTTATAGAAAAATACTTTTGAAAATAGTTATTTACATTTTGTTAATAATTATACCAATTTTATGAAAAAAGAATATCCACAAAGCACATATTTTTAGAGTACTGCGGTTGATTATTAATAATAAAGTACTTTTAAAAGAACTAAAGATTATTATTCAAATAATTACTGATAGAAAAGGAGAAAGTACCAATGAACAGAAGAGAAATACATTTTGCACCAGTTTTAAGTAGGGTGGGCTACAATTGTTATTAGGAAGGAAATTGGAGAGGATATAAAAAGAAACAGTTATTTTTTTGTTCAGAAATGACTGCAGATTATGATATTATAAATGCTATTAATAACAATTGGAAGTGTTGATGGGAAATATGGGTTGTTAAAGTAGTGGAACAATCAAATTTTAGTTATGAGAGAGAAGCGTTTTTAAAAAGTTTATTGCAAAGGGATAGTATAAAGTAAATTATAATGTTACCACTACAGAGAGAGAGAGAGAAAGGAACTTATACATGTGGTGTTTTTTGTATTTGTAATTATATTTATAAGATATCTTTTTATAAATTTAGAGCATTTGGATATGACTTTGATTATTGCATGATGATTTACTTTTAATTCAGTAGGAGTTATTTATCTAGTGAAGTGCTCAAGAATATTATTCTGGAATGATCACCAGGAAGATATAAAAAACTAACAAAAAAGAGAACATATTTATGCTATTTAGTAAAGAAATTAAAACAATTCATTGTTTAGACATTTTATTGAATGTAGTGATTGTAAAAAATATTTTACAGTCCTTTAATATGAATATATTTAAAATTATAATATTTAGATCTTATGGGAGGTGATTATCAAAATAAGAAAAGAGGCTAGTTTTCAAATTTGTTTGGGATATGAAAAATACCTTGATTAAAACAAGTTGTAACTGTAAAATGCTTTTTATTCGATAGAATATTAAGGAAATATTAATTTAAATTGTTTATGTTTTGTTTTAGAACAGATTTTACATGCCATGTGATAGTACCATGTGATGTAGAATATATATATATATATATATATATATATATATATATATATATATATATACACACACACACACACACACACACACACACACACACACACACACACACACACACACACACACACACACAAAGAGAGAGAGAATTAAATGAAAGACTGCTTTTATTCTGCAAGAGCACTTTTACCAGTGTGTGTGAAAACATTAAATAAATTGTCTTGATTTTTCACTGTAAAGGGAGATTTTTTTTTTGTTACCAGTTATTTCTGATGGTCTATCTGACACTTATTGTGTTTGAATGCCACCATTGTTAACCATTGTACCACCAGGGTACATAAGAGATAGTAGTTACAGTTCTTGGATGCAGTCTACTACTCCAAATGGGTCTGATGGCTACCAGAAGGATGAATTCTTAACTCACACAACTTGTACCCAAGAAGTTAAAGTACCAAAGAAAAGGACACACACATATAATTCAATAATCAATTCAACAAATGAAACCTGGCTCCAAGAACATAAAGGGGATATGCATTATTGCCTGGGTATGGACTTTCAACATAATTACCCAGACCAGGACTATATACTGAACACATGTAGAGCTGAGTCATTAACCAACCAATCCAGGTCATTTTCTTACCATACTCATATCTTTTAGTGCCCCTTATCCATGGTAACTGCCTTTCAAACTCTACACACACACACACACACACACACACACACACACACACACACACACACACACACACACTTACAATTCAAGGCAATATTAGCATAATTATTTAGTTATTAACATCTTTTGTCCTGACTAGATAGTACAGCCACCATTCTAGAATTATTGTGCTAGGCATTAAACAGTTATCATATCATTCTTGATTAACAGATACATAAATTATGAAGGAACTATAATAAATAAAAAAGAGCAATCTGGCCAGTATAGAGTCAGATACCACAGTTACTCAACATACAGTGCTACATAATACCCTCTCCTCAAATAATAAACACATAATATATAAATAAACCCAGCCACAAGATCTCCAAAGTAAATAACTACAAACTCTGCTAAGACAATAAAGATAGTGCTGCTATGGATTAAATATGTAGCACTAAATAATTTGCATACAGAATAGGGAACTGTGGAAAAATATTGCATTTACTAGTACATAATCCTAAAATGTATGAAAACCATAAACAGTTTTGATTTTCTTCTAGATCACTGAAGAAAATATTAACTCAGTAATTCCAGACATTAGAGTTTCATGCTTCTTATTCTGCAACAAAATACAATCAAATACAAAAATGAGCATTTCTATTAAATTTCTAAGTGAGTTAGGGCAATATTTAAGAATTATTTCTAATTTTGGACATTTGTTCCTCATTATTTTCTGCTTTGCCCCAGATACTTGGCCAAAGGAGACATGAGAGACAATGCTGCCAGTGCCAACTTACATTAATTTCAGACCATTTAGTACTATGAAGAAAACTTTGAAATGCAATATATATATATATATATATATATATATATATATATATATATATATATATATATATATATATATATATATGGGGCAATGAAATGTAATATATATGGAATACTGAATAATGTTAAAGTCACCAATTATTTAAAGAAATACACATATGTTACTTCAATATCTTTCAGAAGTTCACAAGAAAAAAATCTACCTTCCTATTGAGTTAGATTAATTAATGTTGATTTTTCTGTAACAGCATTCAGTCGGGTATTGGCTTTTACTGGCCTTCTTAATACATACGCATAATGACTTCATTACCAACATATATTACTACATTTCATGTAATGAACTCTGAATATACCTGGCTAGCTTTTTTTAAGCAATCTTTTATACTATGAAAACTTTAGAGACAGAAAATATTCTGTGATAATATACTCAGGAATCTCTTCCTTAGAACCCTTCCACTACTTCAGCAAATGACTTAAGACTCCTTCACTCCCATAGAATCATGGCTAAAGACTCATCAGCATAACTTAAATACCAAAAAACAAAAAATCAATGCTTTTCATGCCCAGATCTCTTTCAGCAACCGGTATACCCCATAATATTAACTGAACAAACCATCAGCATCGAAACAGTAACAAATGCCAAACTACTACTAGCAGTCATAGTGGACAATAACCTAAAATTTGACCTGGACAACACCCGAGCCATCAAGAAAACTCAGCAAAACCTGGGCTTCCTCTACAGATGCAAACACTAACACACAGAATCTTCAAGAAAATTCTTAGCATCATCCTACAGTCTCCCCTCCCTTCTCTATGCATTGGTCATACTAACCAACATTCAAGCCACCCTATTAAATAAATCAGAGGCATGCTTTAACAAAATAGGCAGATTTGCAGCTAATGCATCCTACTGTGCACACCACAACACTAAAGAAGCTCAACTGGCTAGAACTATCTAATCACCTTACATTCACTCAACTTCAAATTGTCAACAAAATAATATGCAAACTAACCTTCTCCACAAAACATTCATGGGCACTACTCCCTACCATGTTGCCTTCTCTTAGGTAACCAGAGAGTACTAATAACGTCCAAATTCCCTAATAAAGCGGGAGGCTCTCTACACTCGTCCCATCTCACCAGACAGTGGAACTACCTGCCTATCCCACTAAAATAGGACAGCTGTGCATCTAGCTTTAAGTGCAACCTAAAACAGCACCTAAACTTTTGGTTCTGTTCTTGTTCATACCCTGACTAACTTTCTCTCTCTCTCTCAGACCTTTAGACTACCATCAACCCCTAACTCTCCATGTATCCTATCTTATCATGTAAATAATGTAAATAAATCCTATCTACATATATAATTATATGCTGTTCCTATGTAAACAAAATTTCTGTATTGCTGTTTATGTAAATGCAACCAGTTTATTATTGTATAACACTCCTACAGAAATCAAATTGTATTAACCTTTGTCTTGACTGTATTACTCATTACACGATTCTAAAACCCTAATGCTACTGCTAAGAAACTTAAAATCTTTTTTCTCTGTAAACTTTGTGATTTTTGTAACTTTAATGGAGCTTTTTTCTTTGGGGCTCTACTGAAAATGGGCCTGAGTACCCAATCAGACCATCCTGGCAAGCAGAAGCAATAAATAAATAAATAGTTGACTTTTTCAACAGTTCATTTGGATATTCTAGCCTTACAATCACCTCAACAAATGTCACTTATGCCTTTTTGGATCTATATCTCTTTGTGACAATGACAGCTTGCTCGTATAGTTACTCTGATGCATCATGAACAGATAGCTACTTATCCCGTAGCACTTTCTTATTTCCAGTTTGAATAATTGGTTGTTTTGGCTGCTTATAACTGTTCAAAATAATTGCTTCTGTTTGCATCTGATTGGAATTCTGCTGAATTCTAACCTTGTTTCCTTCTTTCAGTGTTGAAATGGGTCTAGCTTGTTTTAATTAATATATTTGTCAGTACTGATTCTGTTTTAGCCTATCTAGTTTCAACTCCTGTCTTTCAGGATTCAGCAAAGAAGTTGGCATAGACTCCAGCCTTTTAATCTGCAGCTCATAAGTGAAGGAGCGGATGATAGAAAAATACTTTGTAGAGGACAATTTCTCTATTACATCAATGTTAATTGAGACACTAATTAACAACTACTATTAATGGTCTGTAATGTCTTCATACACTTCAACAACAAACTGATGCACATCAAATCCACCCAAGTGGGGGGCTTTGCTCCCCACACCCTCCTAACTAAGTATACCAACTCTGAGATCACACTATAGTGGAGAAAATGACAAAGTTCACCATGGTGGCCAAGTGGTTTGTTTCCCATAGTTATTTTACTGTGATCCAGGTGTTCATGAAACTACATCTTTTATATATATATATATATATATATATATATATATATATATATATATATATATATGGGTCTACTACCGTAGATCAAAATTACACTATTTTGAAATACGATAGTAGTGCCCCACTAACGTGAAAGTGCACTTCAACGAAACTGCACTTTCGTGAAAGTCACTAATTCGAACAGGACATTTCCTGCACTGTGGTGCGGTAGTGATGGACTTTAGGGTTAGGGCTTGGGTTAAGGATAGTGGATAGCTAACCCACGCCCTAACCCTAAGGTCCATGACTACCATACCACAGTACAGGAAATAGGGCCGTAACTACTGCTCAGTGGAGGAAATGCAATTTCCTGCACTGTGGTGTGGTAGTGACAGAACTTAGGGTTAGGGCTTGGGATAAGGATAGTGGATAGCCCTACTAGCTATCCACTATCCATTACCCAAGCCCTAACCCTTTGTTCGTTCTAGTGATTTTTGGTGAAGTGCACTTTTGCGTTAGTGGGACACTACTATCGTATTTCGAAATAGTGTAATTTCGATCTATGGTAGTAGACCCATATATATATATATATATATATATATATATATATATATATATATATATATATATATATATAGTCTGAATCTTATACTAGCACCAAAAACAGATTTACCTTCAGTATTTACTGAAACAGGACATATTGGGTTAAATGAGCAGGACATGTAAAGGGTATAAAGAAATTATGTACTCACCATAACGTTCCATCTGAGTAGGTACTTCATTTGTCTGCAACTTGTGGGTATCGGATCCGATCTCGGATCCGAGCCGGCAGCTTCACAAGCTACAAGATCCGAGCTCCTAGCTCCTCCCCCTACCCATAATCCCCTGCCACTAACTGTATTACCTCAGATCGTTTTTGCAGCGGCTGAAGACAGCTACTTTTTGAAGAGCTCCTTACCTAAATTGGTGAGACTGTTCCTTTTTCTCTTAGAGAAAAGCTTTTTCCTCAGAGTTTGATTGTTGTGTGTTTGTTTTGTGTCTCTATAGACAGTATAGTTAATTAAATAGTTTTTTTTTGTGTAGTAGTGTTAGTTTTCTGTGTCCACCCCTCCCCCACTTAGTGTATGGGTGTGCATGTATTTGTGGTAATGGCTGAAGGGTCCAAGGCCATTTTTTCAAAATGTACTGAGTGGCCATAAGCTATCTCCTGTTGACGGCCGCACTCAGTGCATTTTATGCCTGGGGGTGGCCCATTTATCAATGGCTTGCCAAATCTGTGCAGCCTTTAACCCCCGGGCACTTAGGGACAGGAAGAATAAGCTGATCCTGGCGGGCTTGCTTCCCCAGGATTCGGCTGCTTCTTCCTCCCCCTCCAAGGCTCAGGCTGTCTCCTCAGCCCCAGTGCCTTCCACTCCCCCCGCTCAATCGGGGACTCAACCTCCTGCTTTGGGTTTGAGTTCGGGGGACTCTGATGCCTCTTCCTCTAAAGAGAAGAGGCACAAAGATAAGGAGAGACACAGGTCTCAAAAAAGGCGGGCTGAGACTCAACACTCAGCCCCGCCATCTAAGCTGGCTAGCTCTCCCTCAAGGGTTTCCAGATCCTCCCCCTCTCGGCTCTGTTTGCCTCATTTTTGGCCGGAGTCAGAGGGGGAGTACCAGTCTCCCTCGAGGTCGTCGAGGCAACCCTCCCGGCCTTCCTCGACAACTTCCTCCAGGTCGACCAGTAGCCACACCAACGCAGATATGGATCGGATGTTGTGTCTATTCCTGCAAACCCAAATGCAGATGGGGGTGCTCTTGCCTCCCCCCTCTCAGGGGGGGAGTGCGGCCTCTGTCTTCGCTCCGATCACTCCTTCTCCAACATGTTCGGGTTTTGGAGTCATCGGATCCGGGCCCTTTCGGAGCCGGGGATTCGTTGGCGCCGATAGCTCCGGTCTCTTTGATGCCGACCATGCCCTCGAGTATTTCGGATCCGAGTTCTCGGGGCCGAGAGCCGAGCGTTGGATCCGGGGGAGTTGATGTGTCTTCAGCGCCATTGAGGTCGGAGCACACTTCTCTCTCGGATCCGACCGCATCGGCTCTAACTCCAGTCCTTACCTCGGAGCCGAGGAGATTGCTCTCGGAGCCTGGGGAGAGTAGTTCTCCTTCAGCTTTTGAGGTAGTGTAGAGGGTTCCAGGAGAAGAAAGTGCAGAATCAAGTTCAGAAAAAGGTAAAGTCTTTTTAGTTAGTGGTAGGTAAAAAGTTAAAAGCGGTAGTAAGCAAGACAGCAGAGACAGACCAAAAAAAAAAAAACCAAAGTCAGTTGGTACCAGAAAGCAAAAAACAACAGCAAAATAGAGAGAGAAGCTTTTTTTTTTAAAAAAGTTGCCTGCAGTGAGGCAACAACTTACTGTTTAAGGATGTTAATTCACACATGTCATTTAGAGCTGAGTTGCATTAAAAAAAATTGAGACTTTTTGTTAAAATGAAAAACCAAATAGTAAAATAAAAATGAAAAAAAAAAAATAAAAAGATTATATGAATGATTTTTTTTTTAATGCAACTCAGCTCTAACCAAACATGTGACCAAGAGAGGGTGCTGTCGAGATCCTCCAGGTCCCCGGTCCGGGCTTCGGATCCTCCTGCACCCCCGCTGCATATGGGTCTATCCTCCGTCATCCGTCCATTGGGACAGCCTGTCCAAGCCCTCCAACCGGTTCCCGTGGAGGAACAGGAAGCCGTTGACAAGCCCTCCTCGGACAGTCCCACCGAGAAGGTCCCTCGTAAATGGAGGTGTAAAAGGAGGCACCTGGACTCCCCTGAGTCCATCACCACAGACACGTATTTGGATGAAACGGAAGGTTCCTAAGAACACCCCCCGAGGACATCATGGAGATGTTGCATATTAGAGGGGGGTGGTCTGCCCAAAAACCTTCCATGCATGAATCTGTGTTCCTGGAGGCATTTGAGGCAGGCCCATCTACCTCCTGGGTGTCCCCTCCGGCTGACCCCCTGGTAGACCTTATTACTACCAGGGCATGGAAGGAGCCCGACACCATGGAGCCAATCCCGAGATGGCCCGACAAAGTCCTTAGCCCCCCATCAGATAGCAGTTGTGGGCCAAGGGGTCTCTGGTCGATGCCATGTTGGTGGCGGCTGCCACAAAGAGAGAACTCGTCCAAGAGAGTTCTTCGGTCCACCCGCCAGATAAGGAATCTCGGGCGCTGGACCACATTGGGAAGTGGATGTTTGCTTCAGCGACCTTCTCTGTGAGGGTGCTGAATTATATGGCACATACCATTAGGCTACAGCGAGACTTGATTAAGGAATACGCGGCAGCCCCCCCCGAAGTCCATGTCGGTCGAGGACAAGAATGTGTTTTCGACTCATATGGCCACTCTAAAATCCATATCTAACACATCTATGTGGCTACTCTCTCATGCAACGGAGGGAGCCACTAGGGCCAGCGGAGCTGGGGTCGTCTTGTGGCATCACGCCTGGCTCCGCCTTTGTGATTTCACGGAACCCTTCAAGGCATCCTTCGTGAATGCGCCCTTTGAAGGGTCTTCGCCTTTTGGCAAGACCGTTCGCGAAACGCTGGTCCAAAGCGAGAAGGACAGGAAGACGCTGTCTGCTGTCAGGGTCCGCTTCTTTAATCCTCAACAATCCTTCTCAAGGAATCAGAGGGGACAAAAGAAGCTGTGGTTCCGTAAGTCTCAGCAATCCCATCCAGCTTCGGACCCCTCGTCCTCCAGAGGCAGAGGAGAACAAGGTGGATGCCGGCCCAGAGGCAGAAGGGGGCCGCGTAATTTCAGGTCTAGAGAGCCTTTCTCGGACAGACCCACGCAGCAGCCCTGAGGGCTTACCCGACTATCCATCTCTGAAGGCAGTCGGGGGGCGGTTGACGGAGCATCTGTCAAAATGGGAGTCCATTACGACAGATCAATGGGTGCTCCACGTCATATCCAGAGGTTACTCCATTCCCTTCCTAAGCCTTCCCCCTACAAGCAGACGCCTCCCCGATGTTCGGATCCGATACCCACAGGTTGCAGTGCAAATGAAGTAACTACTTCAGATACAATGCTAAATCATTTATAAATTTATATTTTAGATGGATAGTATAAAAGTATGCATTTGTTTTAGATTGGAGGAAGATTATCATAATGAATGGGATATTTTATTAGATAGAATAAGAACAATTTTCAAAACATGGAAGATTTGTAACTTGTCTTTTGATAAGTATAATTGCTACATTAAAAGGGACATTGTATATTCCAAAACAGTTAAGGGGAGGGTTAGAAATGTATAATCCAGTAGTCTGTTTTGTTTCATTACATTTATATTTAATAACAGTAAAAATGAAAGTAACAAAGGATGGAGAAATGATTGGAAATATATCATGGTACATCTATAACGATATTTGTGAAATGACTATTAATTATGAAAAGAAAGATACATATTCATTATGTTATACAGGATTATGCACATGGTTGGCTAATGACAAGTAAGCTATTTTGGAAAGCCATTAGGCTTTAATAAATATCAAATCTGCTAGTTAATTCATTTTGTAAAGGAACAGTTTTTAATATGACTTTTGTGACATATGAATCAGAGGACAAATTTATGTACTGTATGCACAAACGGTATATGGCATTAACTCAAACAAGCAGGATTAACCTTGGAATGAATATGCACTTTAAGAAGTTACTCTGTTGTTACAAAAGAGACTGACAATTTATTTCGGGTCTAATGACCTAGAACAAGAAGAAATTAAAGACTGCTTTCTACCTGTATCTCATTCTGTGCACTCCATATACAAATAATGTGATGAATTGAAAATCTAGACTTGGGGATAAGGGTTATGGGGAACACTGCATGAAAGAAAAACACTGAGAACCATATTTTATGTGTAATTATGGTTAATGGAATCAAAAGAATTGATAAAAATTCAGTATAGGCCTCAAATGTTTTTTTTTCTGCTGCAGAAGATAATGTAATTAGTGAATGCATGAAAATGTGATGTGTGTGGACAGAAAGGATATACATCTAAAAAGTCTGAGACATATTGTAGGTTTCACAAATTTAATGAACATTGGTAGTATATATATTCTTAAGAGAAGGAAAATGTTGAAATTGAAAACACAGAACAAACTAAGTAAACTGAATTAACTGGTGATGAAGAATTACCTGGTCACAATGAAAAGGGGGAGTGCGAGGAAGATTTTTTTGCAGATGAAGGAAAAAATGAAAAAGAGTGCAGCTAAAAAAAATCTAACACGATTGACAATATATAATATAAGCACAATATAAGATATTGCTATAGGTAACCAAGAAAAAAATGTAAAACCATCGAACACGGCTTGAAATAAAACTTTTATCATACAATGAATAAAAAATGGTAAGCAATTTCACTCCAACAGAGGGGCTTCATCAGAGCATAAATAGAACAAAATTAAGCAGCATTGATATTCATAGTTAGTTACAAATTTAATTGCAAATTTAACAAGCTGATGCACGTGATTTCAAAATTGACTTTAAAGGGACAGCTTCATTTAAGCAATTGTCAGCCTGCAATTCAAGAATCCAATGCAGTTCAATACATTCATAGGTTCATAGGTCTGTACTAGACTAATGGCCCTGGGGCCTTTACAAGCCTAGCCCATAGGATTACCCTGGCATTGTGCCACCCGACCTCAGTTCCCAGTGCCTCTGTCTAGTAAAGCCACTGGCGTGATCCCTGGGGTGAATTTTCTATTTCCCATCCACTCATCAAGATTTCTCTTGAAGAGGGCCTTTGAGGTGCTCTGCTTGACATGTACGGGAAGTCTATTCCAGAGCATGGGCAGTCTCTGGGTTATGAACCTGTCCCTCCAGCATGTTCTACTGATTGTGGTAATGAGGTTGAGGTCTCTGGAGCATGTGGTGTGGAGGGATTGGGATTTCTTTAGATGTAGCATTTCTAACAGAGCTGGGTTAGACATGGCTTTGTAAGTCAAGCAGAGATTGCCTCTAAGTAGGTGATATGAGACAGAGAATAGTTGGAGTTTTTTTAGTCTGGCCATATAGAACAAATGTTTAAGGCCTAGGATCCTCTTTGTAAGGTACTTTTGTGACCTCTTCAGTTGTTGCAGGTGTTTAGTGAGGTACATGCCAAATGGGGCATTGTACTCAATGATTGGCCTAATGAGGGAAGCGTAAAGGGAAACAATGTCCTCTTTATTCCTGGATGCAAAACCCTTAGTAATGAGATGTGCCACACAGAAGGACTTTCTGACCACAGTGGCAATGTGGTGGTCAAAAGAGAGGTTGCTGTCAACCTGTGTTCGCAGATCTCTTATAATGCCTTCTGTGTTCAGTGGACTACCGTCAAAGTGGTAATTCATGGGAACCGGGTTTTTCCCCAAAGGGGGTGATGACACATTTTTTGGCATTGAGCTTAAGGCCATGATTCTGACACCAGTCACTGGTCTCAGTAACACCTTTCTGCAGAATGTCAACATCACTCGGGGCGTTAATAATAGCTCCCAACTTGCAACCATCTGAGAACTTTGTCAGCCAGAGTCCCTTTGCGTTGGCCTGGACTTCAGAGAAGTAGATACCAAACAGGAGACGACCCAGGACCGAACCCTGTGGGACTCCACTCATCACTGGTTAGCAGTCTGACTTGCATTCAGCTACTTTCACGCTGTGGGTTCTACCTGTGAGCCAGTTTGCAACCCACCTAGTGATATAGGATTTGATGCCTAGCTTAGTGAGTTTTTCTATGATTCCTGAGTGGGGAATGGTATCAAAGGCCTTGGCCAGATCAAGGTAGGCCGTATGAACCACCTTGCCTTCATCCACAGCTCTGGTGACTGACTCAAAGAAGTTGACCAAGTTGAGCAGGCATGATCTACCCTTCACAAAACCAAACTGTGTGGGATCCAGAGTTTGGAGGTTCTCTATATCTTTGTGATATGTAATATTACCACCCCTGCAATTAACTTCACAGAGTTGCAAAACCAGAAATACAAAAGTATGATTTTTCCCAGCTGCATGTATATGTCTATAGACAGCATTCTTCAAATTGCCCTTCCTAATGTCATTCATATGTTCTCTAATGCAATCTTTCAGTGCACCATTGGTTTTCCCAATATAAGAACTTTTACTTAGGCTACAAAAATGTCAAATATACTAAGTTAATACTTCTGCTGTCAGCATAACAATTTAAATTATATGCACAATTAGTAGAAGGCTGCATATTAGCTGGATCACTACAAATAAATGTACACGTTACAAGATCTACATACAAAAGTATCTAGCCTATTAGACCTGGGAATCTCCCTTTTACATGAGTTATAGGAGAGTCTTCTTTTCAGGGAGCGACTATTTCGAAAACAAAATAAAGGTGTATCACCAAAGAGTGTTTTGCATTTATCAGCTGCCATCAAAATGGACCAGTTTTTCTTAATAATATTGCAAACAAGATACACATCATTTGAATATGTTAAATTCATTCTAAACGTACGAGAAACTTGCGAGAAACAGTATTTTTCTACTTATGTTTGACTATCTGAAAAATATGGTCTATCTGGATCATTTCTATGTAGAGCTTCACTAATGGCATGCTCAATTTCACTCTCTGTAGCCTCTACAAAGAAAATCAGCTCTCATTTCTCTAAATGTATGTAGCATATTACCATCTCTTTCACTAAGCCTAGCCACTCTAAAGAATTGATTCTTTAGAACATTCCTATGAATGTGATGAGGGGGCAAGCTTTTTCGATGTAAAACATTATTTTTCTTACACAGTTTTTTATAAAATCTCATAGATAATTTACCATAATTCTTACTAATACATACATTTAAAAAACTTAATACAGTCATTAGAATGTTTCACAGAGAATCCCACAAATGGTGTTGTGCTTTGCAGATAATCAACATATTTACCTAATGCATCAGCAGGTCCAGTCCAAATCAAAAAGACATCACCAAAAACTGACTATAATAGGAAATATATCTTTTAAAAACATTACTGTCATTAAATACATATACAGATTCTCAATGAGTTAGTACCATATTGACATAGCTATTTGCACACATAGTACCCATAGCTGCACCGACCTTCTGTAGATATAAATGCTCATCAAATATAAACACAATATTCTCTAAAAAATCTCTAATAATGACTAGACCTAATGAACCTTTTAAATGCTATATTCAGAATGCTGAGATAAAAAAAATCTAACAGACTCAATACCCATATTATTAGGTATTACAGTAAAAAGAGAATTTACATCCATAGTGACTAAAACAAAATCACTAGCATGACATCCTTTCGACCAATTAAATAATACACAAAGAAAGTGCTTAGTATCCTTTAAAATTGTTTCAGCATTATCCAGTAATGGGTGTAACATTTTTTCAACATAAATGGACAGTGGTTCGGTGACCCAATCATGACCATGTATGATTGGTGTCATCGGTGGGACTATGAGGCAGACCATACAAAATAGGAGTAGTGGGATGCTCAACAGTAAAAAATTCATATAATTCATGATTTATAGTTCCTTCCATCAAAAGATCATGTAAAAAGGAGAAAACCTTATCTAATAGTTCATTGATTTTATATTTAGCAAGCACTGTATATGCAAAAGCATCTGCTAACATTTTATTCATATTTGCCAAATTATAGAACTATTCATTACAACTATTGTGTCTCCCTTATCAGCAGGTCAAATTTGCAAATGGTGAGATGTACTGAGGAGTTAAACTAAAAAATGTTCTGCTATGTCTATTGGATGGAATATTGTAAATATCATGCTCACAAGTTTTAGGAAATGCCTCTACCATTGGTGTATTAACAGGAACAAAATACATGTAATGCATTGAAATGCATTGGATTCTTGAATTTCAGGCTGACAAGGGCTTAGGACTAAATGAAGTTGTCCATTTAAATGCAGTTTTGAAATCACGTGCATTAGCTTGTTAAATTTGCAGTTAACTATGTATATCAATGCTGCTTAATTTTGTTGTATTGATGAAATGATGAAGTGCCTCTGTTGGCATGAAAGCGCTTACTGTTTTTTTATTTATTGTGTAATAAAAGTTTTATTTCAAGCCGTGTTAGCTGGTTTTACTATTTTGTCTTAGTTGTCTTTTTGTGTTCAACCAGTTTTTTAACCGCTGCATAAGTATTCTTCACTGTAGGTATACAAGCTAGAGAAAAAAAAACAACTTGAAAGAAAGACTGCTATAGAAAGGAAAATATATTTTCTCTCTTTTTCCTTAATGCAGACATTGTAAGATCTGAGAGCATAATAACCGATGTGGTACAACAGAGGAAACAGTTAAAACATGACACGATATATTAGATGCACATTTAAATAAATAAAGTAGAAACAACAGTTAAATAAAGTATCAGGAAGGAAGATAATAAGCTCTGTGGGTAATAATTTATGTTCTAGAATTATAATATTATATAATGTGAATTACATTACAGTAAATGGTATTGTTTGTGGAGTAAGGCTAATGATATTAGATTATTGCATTAAAGGACAGGTAATAAGACTTATGTTAGTATAAAAGATACTAAATTAATACAAGTTTTCAAGAACTTAGGAGATTAATTGTGATATTAAGGGAAGAAAAAGAAAAAGAAAGCAAGGGGAGGAACTAAAGCATCTGAAGATTGTTTCCACACATTTAAATGAATGCAGGACAGGACATAAATATACTTATATGAAGGGAAATGCAAGCATGGAAACCACTTTTTTTTGTATTCCCAGCGAGATTAAAAGAAGCTAATGCTGGGACTTTATTTTGTGGCTTTTCTGATCATGTTGTATTATGAGCTGTTTTTGGACAGAAACAAAATATTATTGAATATGGCAAGGGAAGCAAGAGATTAAGTGTCCATTACTCAGAATTACAAGCCTCGCAATATGAAAGGCAGGTATTCTTTAAATGGCATTTATAGGAATGTAATAGTGATGTGGGTCAATTATATAAAAGAAATAAGAATATGTACCTTAATGTAGAACATTTATGATATATGAGTGAAAAGAAATTTATGAGGAAGAATATCGGAAATTCAAGGAAGTTAGAGGATGTAATAATGAGAAGGCAACGGGACAGAAAAAATAATATTAATGTTGAAGGAAGAAATTATAGAGATATGTTATTAAGGCAAAAATATGTTGTTAAAGGTAGAAAGGAAGAAAATATTCATTTCCAAGTAGGCAACTAAAGTATTATGAAATTATACACTAACGGAGGTGCATAATGAGAAAGGTGAGTTAATAAGGAAGATGAAATAATTAAAGCTGTAAATTTACGAGGCTATGTATGCACAGAAAGATATCATACAGGATATATAATGGGGCTAAAATATTTTAAAGACCAGTGGATATACTAAACATTGAAAGTACCATTGAGGAAGTTCAAAAGAAGTATAAAGAGAGGAAGAATTGAGTTTTATAGAAAACTGAGCAATGTAGACTTGGATGTTTTCATTAAGTGATACATGAATTGATGATCGAAGGCTTAAAATCAAAACAAATCTGTTGAAATATTGTTAGATTTAAATGGAAGAAGTGTGGTAAGAAATCATTAAATAACTGGAGACCCATATCAAGATGCAAGTGCATTATAAAATGCTCATTACTTTTCAGATAAGGTTTGATAATGTCATAAAAAGGTCATTTGAGAAGTATAAGGAACAACTGGAAAGAAGACTGGAGATACCTTGGGTATAGCTAAGGAAATCGATGAAATTCTACAAAAGCAAATCAAAGGAAAATATATTTCACATGATACGATGCATGATAATCTATGTCGTAATAGTTGCAGAATATTTTAAAACAGTATTATATTCTGGATAAAACTATTCATTTTAAAAGTTACTTATGAAAATGCAACTGCAAAGATACTACTAAATGGTTTGTTAAGCTTGGAGATTGAAGTTAAAAGTGGGATGTGTCAGAGGTGCACATTAAATATGATACTGTTTTACGTGGTAATAAATGTTGCTAAAGAAAAACTATATAGAAATAATTCTGAGGCAAACATGATTTTCAAGGATTTACTGAAATTGCCTGTAATGATAAATGTTACCACAATATCAGTTTGACGTATTGCTCTGTATACTGTGAGTTTATTAAGTGGATTATTTATCAGTATATGCTATTAGTGAAAGATTTTTTTAAGCAATAATAGTATATACCTAGTGTGTTATCTGACAGGGTGAGTTCATGTTGCCTTAGATTGCTTCTAATTGGTGTTACTACATTGACTGAAGGCATGCCAGCAGTGCTATTGCGTTAAGCAGTGCTTTAATTGTTCTTTTATTTTACTGGTGAAGTAAGTGTTCTTACTTTGCTTTTGTCAGGACATTGTCTGAAAGCATGCTGGCAGTGATTTAATTATTTTTATAGTGTTCTCTCTCTTTTTTTTTTTTTGTAACCATATATCTATCTATCTATATATCTATATATATATATATATATATATATATATATATATATATATATATATATGCATACACACACACACACACACACACACACACACACACACATATATATATATATATATATATATATATATATATATATACATATATACATACACACATATATGCAAACATATATATATATATACATGTAGCATAAAAAAAAAACCTTGTGTACAGGGACGTGAGGGGCTGTAAAACTCAACACGCAGTCCACAACGTCCAAAACGATACACACACACAACAGTCATTAAGCTTCACAAAAGGGCGCCCGACTGAATCTCTGATATAGGCTTTTATGGTTGAAGCTGAAGTATTGTTACAGTGAAATGTACCTATTTATTGAATAAGATGAACTTGAAGTATATGTGTCATCATAAGGAAGGTGTGAGGGTACATGACGTGAATTTTAATACGGTTGCATGTGGTAGTTTTTCTTTCCACAGGGACCAATTGTAGGTCAAATTCCTTTACCTTTTTTGCCTTACAGATTATTCATGATACTATGAGGGAAGGTTTTATCGTTTTGGACGTTGTGGACTTTTGTGACTTCTAACAAAGCAGTGTTGAGTTTTACAAGCCTTATATATATATATATATATATATATATATATATATATATATATATATATATAGCATCAAAATTGGATTCTGAAATGACTTTTATTAACACTTACAAGGATGTGAATCCCCTATTGGTTTGTCCTAAACAAAAGAAGCTGTCAAATAACATAGATGTGTGTTTGTCCGACCCTTTACAGACAGTTTGTGTTTCGCCTCCTCTACAGGGCTCTTCGCAGTCGATGGACCTTTGTCTCACGGATCCACTACCATGTGTTCTCCCTTCTTTACTTGGCAAGGGGATTTCTGCCCTTAATAAATCTTTAATAACTAAGGATCACAATGTCTGTGAAAGCGCACGAACCACTCGCACTTCCATTATGCGAGATATTCAAATGGACTGTCAGAATTCGCAAAGACCGAGCACTAGTGTTATGTGTTCGCCTCAGTTGGAGTATACGAGTGATGGTGGCAATGTTTTTGTGGCTGTGACTTCCACTTCAACTCACTATGTATGTCCAGTTCCTGCCTTTGCTGCTAATAATTCTTCTAATAATTCTGATATGAATTCCTCGCTAGCAGGAACCTCCATTACAGTCTCTCACCGGCGGGAACCAACTGTCAGTATAAACAATATTCCTGCCTCTGCTTCTACTCTAAACAACTCTCGTTTGGTGGGAATTCCCACTACATTTCATAATCAAAATGGTTTGGGTCAACATGTAGTGGTTCCTGAGCCTCCTCTGTGTGCTACAGTTAACAACTTACCTCATACTGCTTTTCCGATTATGGGTAATGTATTACCCCAGCATAATTTGAATTCTCAGTTCTCCACTCAAATGCATACTAATACTACTGCTCATGCTTCTTTTCCAGCGACTGCAGATTTGTTATCATATCTGCATTTGGATGTGAATAGTAATCCCTTCGCACAGGATTTAGATCAGTTGCATCCTTCTGATGAGTCTTCGCATGTGGATTTTATCCATCTCAAAAACCTCAAGTCACGTCTGTTTTCCTTGGAGAGACTGTTTTTTATTTTCAAAAGTACACAGATGGACATTCTATATTTAACATGTTGTTTAGATAGGAATATGGTACCCTTTGGCCTTCGTATTGTTAAATTTCCCAATAATTTATCCAGTGATTCCTCCTTATATAGGGAACTTGTTTCCTTATATAACAATACAGGATTACAAGTAGTCAAATTACTCATCAGTCATAAAGAACAGAAATTACTACAGCTAAGGTCAGAAATTCTGTCCTTACATTCTGAGGTTACTTCTCATCCTGATTATCCTCAACTTTTACACATTTTTAATGCATACATCCGAGGGTCAATAGACATGTAGCCACTATTTTGCATCGTAAGAAACAAAAATTACATAGGAATTACATTCAGTATAAAAATGACAGAGCCTACCCTTTAAGATCTGAATTTAACCATAGATTCAGGTACAGGAATAGACTAGGGGCTCACAATGATTATAATGATTTTAGGGTTCCATTTGAGAAAACCACTAGAGTCCCTTAATAGACTACCTACAGTACATCATACGAAACAGCCAATAGTTCTTGTTATGGGAATACCAGTCTAATGAATAGTTTTGTCCCTGTTGTTTCTTCCTCTGCTCCAGTTTCTTCTAGCTCTATCCCGCCCTTCATTCCCATCACCCACATTCCTTCTCTTTCTTCTAGTTCTATCCTGTCCTTTACTCCTGTCTCCCACTTTCCTTCTCTTTCTTCATCTACTTCTGTCGCTCCTGTCAGTCACTTCCCTACGCTTTCCTCCTTTACTTCTGTCACACCTGTTCTTCCTTCTAATGTTGTTTTAGTCCCCCCTTCCTTTCCCATTTCTTTATCTCAGGCTATTTCTATTCCATCCTCCTCTCCAGCTGTCTCCTCTCCTTCTAGAACCTCGGATGTGCCTGTTACCCCTATTGTTCCCTCCACTACCCCTGTTGTTCCCTCCACTACCCCTTCTGTTCCTCTCTCCACTTCTTTTTCTGCTACCCCTTTTAATCCTATCTTATCCTCGACCACTCCTCTTTCCACTTCTTTTTCTATCCCTCATGATTCACTCTCTGCTTCTGTCCCTATTGTTGTATCAGATCCCTTATGTACTTTGGACCAGTCAGTGTCTATTAATAAAGATAATGTTCCTTTTTTATCTCCAAGATCACAGAGAATCCGCTCGGGGGGCTTAGTTTGAGGGATGAGAGGTTGCACCTTCACTTACAGGACAAGAAGCAGTCTCTTGAAAGAAGAAGCTCCTTTGGATCACTTGAATCACATTCCTCCTCGTTTTTCAAGGAACAACTCTGTCCATCATCAACAAGTTGCACACAGAAGCCTCCACAGGGGTCATCCAAGAAAATTGTACCATCCATGACGGAAGAATTGGATCCCCTCTTTCTTGCTTGTTCTTCTGAAGTGTTTAACCTTACTGATAGGACTTTTCCTCATACCATTTTGGAGGTTTTGAAGAAAGGATTTACATTTATTCCATCTCAACGGGCAGACCTTTCTTCTCTCCTACTTGATTTACGCCTTTTCCTCAGGAAGCTCAACTTGAATTTAATTTGTGAAAAAGACAATGACTTGGATAGAGATCTAGTGAATGTAAACCTTAAACTCCCATTCAGACACAGTTTGTTCAATCCCCCTTTGAATAATACATTGCAGATTTTTCTCAAACTGTGTGAGAGAGATTTCAGACAAATACTTAGCCAACCCTGTTCTCACAAATGGTTTAATCTCTCTCCAGAACAGATGTCTGCACTAAATGAGCTGCATAAAGATAAGTCCCTCAGAATTATGACAGCCGATAAAGGGACTGGGGTTGTCCTGATGGAACAGGAGCGTTATGTTAACACCTTAAATGAAGACTTGAATAACAGCACTTACTATTTACTAGTTCAGCAGTCTGATGTTAACCGTGCTTTTAAGAAGATTGATAGAGTATTAACTTTCCTTCTCAAAAAACAAGCTATTTCTTCTGAGGAAGCAGATTTTATGACTGTTACCAATCCTCAGCTTGGGAAGTTCTTTGGTATCCCCAAGATGCATAAGAATCATACCAACCCACCTTTTAGACACATAGTGTCTAATCAAAAGACTAAAACTGAAAAAAATCTCTGAATTCTTGGATTGGTCTCTTAACCCGGTTGTACAAAAATCCCGGTTTTATCTTCATGATTCTTGGGACTTCCTTAATACACTACATAACAATCCACCTGCTTCTAATAACATTCTTTTGGTTACTTTGGATATAGAGGCTCTTTATACCAATATCCCGCATGATGAAGGTATTGAATTTTTGCGCTCCTATCTATCTCAAGCCATGGCTTTTAGCCCAGGAAGAATTGACACTTTTTGCATTTTAGCTTCTTTGGTTCTGGAAGGCAACTTCTTCCACTTTGATAATTCCATCTATCAACAGATTAGAGGGGTAGCCATGGGATCTAGAATGGCTCCCTCTTTTGCCAACTTAGTTCTCTTTGCTTGTGAGATTAATTCCCTCATACATCTACCTGATTTTGACTGCATATGCTTATACAAGAGATATATAGATGATGTGTTTTTCATTTGGGAGGGTAGTGAACAGCATTTACATAATTTTTGGACACTCTCTCTGAGTCCATTCCCTTTTTAAAATTTAAAGTTGCTTCTTCTGGGTCACATGCCACTTTTTTGGATGTTTGTGTGTCATTTGATCCTGTTAGTCTCTCTTGGTCTTCCACGATCCATAGAAAAAATACATTCTGGAATAATTACTTGGAGTACTCCAGCATGCACCGCCGTTTCATGAAGCACAATATGGCTAGAGGTCAGCTTATACGTATTTCATGTTTGGTTAGTAATGATGACACTTTTAACAATGAATGTGCCATACTTAAGAGACTTTTAATAGAAAGACGTTATCCCAGTGTCCTTCTTGATTCCCTCATTTCGGAAATCAGAGTGGCTAGATATCTTAAATTTCCTCTCATTATTAAATCTGGTTTTCCACTTAAGCAGCAGACTTTACCTAACCTTCCACTTTTGGACAGTATACACACCCGTGTTTCACCTACCCAGGATGTTTTACACTCTCAAGTTGTGATTCCTACTCAGAATAATCTTCCTTCCCAGGATATTTCTGTTATGACCCTAGTCCCTTTTATACCTCCTTCTACAGCTTCAACTTTATCATTGACACAGGATAATTTGCTGAATTGGACTATTGCTTTTCCTGTCCCTATTTGCTTCGATTCCTTCAACATAAGAAATGTTATTTTATCTAATTGGGAGATTCTTACTAATAGTCAAGAAGTTGCAAATAGACTTGGTGAAACTCCCTCTTTTTTATACAAGAGATCCAGGACACTAAGAGTTTCATTTGAGAATAGAGACTCACCTTTTCTTATTGACTGTTCACCTTCTGAGGAGCTTTCCAAAGGAATGTTTCCCTGTGGCAACTGTGTCACTTGTCCTCACATTTTTAAAGAACCCTTGTTTAAGTTTAAACTCAACAACTACAATATCACTTTTCATAATCACTTTGATTTTAAAACTAGTAATGTGGTTTATGCTGCAGTCTGTGATTCTTGTCCCGCTTTTTATGTGGGTAAAATCATTAGGAAGCTGTCCTCTAGGATCAAGGAACATCTGGCTGCTGTTAGAAATAGAAACCTTAGAAATGCTTTATCCAAGCATAGTTGGACTTGACAGGGTTTTATTGGTTTTAAGTTTTTTATTTTACAACATGTTTATAACTTTTTGGTGATGTTAATACACTTTTAGAATATAAGGAATTACTTTGGCAGTTGAGACTTAATGCTGATGCCCCTCCTGGTGTCAATGAAAATTTAAATATTAAGTGTGCACTTAGGTGGTTTAGTTAGGTTTTTCTTTTCATACTAATTAATTTTGCTAATTCTATTGAATGACAGCTTACTTTATTTATTATGTCACTGTTGGCATGGTTACCATTCCATGTCTTTTATTTACTGTTTTTTATTTATGTTTAAAACCACCCACTAGTAGCTTTTTGTTATATATATGTGGTTTTCACATTTTTTTCATTGTCTGAAGAAGTCTTTGACACTATTAAAAACGAAAGCTTATTACAGGCTCCGTTGCCGTTTTGTTATTTTTTGAAGGTTTTCTGTATATGTTATTTGATTCTTCAATAGTGTTCCGACAGTTTTATTGTGTTTTATATATATATATATATATATATATATATATATATATATATATATATATATATGGTTCCACTTCATATAATCGAAAACTCATAACATCTAAATTCAAAACATCAAGACCATAACATCTAAACCTCATAACATCTAAAACTCATAACATCGAATCTCAAAACATTGAAAACTACAAAGCAACTATAAATAACATCCCACATACTGTTTGCTACATCTATGCAGGCGGGCAAGCCCCCCTGCGGCCCCCACACCCCCTGTAAATTAAATATACCAACTCCAAGGTCGCACTACAGTGGGGTTAGGAAATTAACTTTTCCCCCACTGTAGTGCAACCTTGGAGTTGGTATATTTAATTTACCTTGGGTGTGGGGGGTGCAGGGAGGCTTGCCTCCCTGCATAAACATAGTAGAAACTCTGTGGAATGTTATTTATAGTTGCTTTGCAGTTTTCAATGTTTTAAGATTCGATGTTATGAGTTTTAGATGTTCTGAAGTTTAGATGTTATGGTCTTGATGTTTTGAGTTTAGATGTTATGAGCTTTATATGATATATAGAGTATATATATATATATATATATATATATATATATATATATATATATATATATATATATATATATATATATATATGGGTCTCGTACTGTTCCCCGAACTGCTATTTCACCGAAACTGAAACGGCCGGGCATACTTTCATGAAAGTCATTTTCACTGAAAAAGCACTTTCACGGAAGTATGCTGAAAAGTAAGGGAAATTGTGGGGGAATGGCTTTTGCTGAGATCCTAGTATAGTGGGGATAAGGGAATATTCCCTTTTTCCCACTGTAGTGCGATCTTGGAGTGAGAATATAAAAGTAGGGGGGTTGGGGGGCACAGCCCCCCACACATTGGGTGCCATAAACATTAGTTGTGTTTTTTTTTTTTTTACTTTTTTGAGGGACTTTAGCAAAAATGCTTTTTCGGTAAAAAGCACTTTCGCTAAAGTGTGTTCGGTAGATGTGGTTTCGGACTATTATAGTCCTAGACCCAGATATATATATATATATATATATATATATATATATATATATATATATATATATATGTGTATGTATATATATATATATATATATATATATATATATATATATATATATATATATATATATATATTACACACACACACACACACACACACACACACACACACACACACACACACACACACACACACACACACACACACATTTTATTTATTTATTTATTTATTTATTTTATTTTACATTTGTTGAATGGGTTGGTCCGACTGAGCTGAGTAGCCCTTTTTCAGTGGAGGCCTGGGGAGAAAAGCTCCACAGTAAATACAATTTGTTATACAGAAAAAATAATAGATAAAAAGCAACAAGTATTTTGCAATGTATATGTACAATGTGAATATAGCTATACAAAAGAAGTTGGAAAAGAGCTTCAGATTAAGAGGAAATATACAATACAAAATACATTTTTAGGAAATAAACAGCAAACATTACAAAATATCTGTAGTCATTCCAAGCATATATAACTTCCTTACCAGAGATGAGAGATGGAGAAGTAGAGTGACACATTATAGAGGTTATGGCTAAGATAAGATTGTAATTTTACATAATTGCTCAGATTAGGAGACATGACAGATCATACTGATAGAGTAAGTTGGGGTCAAAAAGAGGACAGGTAGTGAACTGCCTTTGAGGATAGGAAAGCACTTTAAGGAGGATGAGTGCAGTGGCAAGACCAATGAGTTTTTAGGTATTCTCTGGTGGCTGTTTTGAATTGCTTAGGATATTTGAGGGACCTGATTTCTAAGGGAAGTTTGTTCCAAGATATGGTAGGATTGTAGCTGTATACATTGCATCCAGTTTTAGTCTTGGGTTTATATATTTGTAGTAGGTTTTGGTCAGAGTTACACAGAGACTTGGTGGGGGACTATTGAGAGATTAGAGGAGTTAGGCTAGGACAGAAGGATTGCATGTATAGAACTGAGAGAATTATCTGTAATTGAGAGAGAAGAAGCTGGTGAGGTAATTCCAACCAGTCTAAGTGTCTTAGTGAGAGATAGTAATGAGATTTATAAGTTTGGTATGCAGAAAATCTAGCAACCTTGTTGTAGGTTGATTCAAGTTTAGCAAGGTGTGTGGAGGTCAGATTAGTAAGAATTTGACAGCTGTACAATAGGCTAGGTAAAAGGTATGCATGAGAGAGGGTTACTTTTGCTTTGTTTGTTAAGAACTTTTTGCTGTGGTATAGAAGGCCAGCAATTTTTTGGTGTGTCTTTTTCATCCAGTTATTCATATATAAATCGAAGTTAAGTTGGTCATCAATTGTTACTCCTAGAAGTTTTATGCTAGCTTCGACACTGATGGAAGTGTTGTTGAGGGACATTGTAGTAAATGTTGATTTAAGGTTGGTGAGGTTTTTGGGGAGAAAAAGTAAGAGTTCAGTTTTCTTAGGGTTAAGAATTAGCTGGTTGTCACAGAGCCAGCTTTCTACAGAGTTAAAAGATGCTTGGGTAGCAGAGATAAGGTCGGGGGGGGGGTATCAGCGATTGTGATGACTGTTGAGTCATCTGTATATTATATAAGGGATGACTGGGGGACAAGAGGTATAGAGTAGATTTGTGAAGATATTCAAAATTAATGGGCCAAGGATAGATCATTGGGGAACCCCCATTTTCACTGGGAATGAAGGGGATAGAGCTGAGAGACATTTTACAGATTGTAGACAATCAGAGAGATAGCTGGGAAGCCAGGTAACAGTAGAAGTAGAGGAATTAAGGTTAGATAGTTTGGCCAGTAGAAGAGGATGGGAGATGGTATCAAAGGCTTTAGAGAGGTTGAGAAACAGGCAAGAGACAAGTTTATTGTTATCTCGAGCTAGAAAAATAGTATGCATGAAGGATATTAGGGAAGTTGTAGTGTTATGTTTAGGGTGAAAGCCATGCTGGGTGGGTGTGAGCAAGTATTCCTGTAGTAGATATTGCATGACTTGTTTATATATGCATTTTTCCAATATTTTTGAGAGAGGTGAAAGGATCGCAATTGGTCTGAAGTTTGTGATGTCAATGGAGTTACCTCCGTTATGTATAAGTAAAGTATATAATTTTTTCCATATAGTGGGGATGTTAGATTCAGAGATGGAGCAATTTATTAAGATAGATACAGATAGCAAGGGATTCTGCTGCTACTTGCAGGAGATAGGGAGGCAGATTATCAGCAGTAGAAGAGCAGGGTTTAAGTTTAGAGAGTAAGGATTTAATATAGTTAGTAGGTACAGTTTTAAGGGATAAAGTGTTAGAAGGATTGAGTGAAGGAGTGGCTTTGGGAGAGTTATTAGTGTTAGTAGTAGAGGGAAAGGAATTTATCATCTTAGATATAGATTCAATGAAATAGGTATTGAATATGGGAACTCTTTCTTCAAGTGTGTTGTTTTGGGCAGGGGTTAGGGGAAGAAGGGTTACCAGGATGAAAAATGTGATTTATAGAGTTCCAGACTTTTTTGGGGTCTGACCTTTTGGCAGAAGGGATGTTAATACAGAAGTCTTGTTTGTCTTTGTTAATGTATTTTTGACCAGATTTCTGAGTTCTTTCGATTTTTGCAAATGGATAGGAAGTTTAGTTTTTACATGCATTTTCCACATCCTGTCTCTGGTTTTCATTAAGGTGCGGTAGCATTAGTAAACCAAGGGGATATATCAGATTTGATCCTGACAGTGCGGAGAGGAGTGAGTGAGTTAAGGATGTTTACAAAGGTAGAGTTGAATGAATGGCTGGCTTCATCAAGGGGGAGTAGGGTTAGATGTGTCCAGTTTATTCTGGAGAGATGGCCATTGAAAGTCTCAGGGCAGAAGGTGGAAAGTTTGTGACAGGTTATGTATCTGTGAGGCTGAGTGAAGTGTGGAGTGTATCTGAGAACTTTTACAGGGCAGTGATCACTTAGGGAGTTGATTAGGGTCTCTGGATTATGGTATTTTTGTTGATCAGAGACTAAAATCTTGTCTAAGACAGAGCTTGGGATGTGTTATTTGATGGTATGGGTGGGTGATGAGATTAGTTACACAAAACCATTTAAGTTGATGAATGAAGTAGTGTTTGGTGCCTGAAGAGTAAGCCAATTAATATTTACGTCCCTGAGAAGGATGGTTTCATTATGAATATTTTGAGAAAGGTAGGAGAGAATTTTTCTAGAAGGGTAATTTTGTCTCTTGGGGGGTTATAGATAGCTACAATGGTGATAGTGGTATAATTGTTAACTTTAAAGTTAGCCATCAGGAGTTCAGTGGGTAAAAAGGAGGGGGTTGGTTTGTTTGGTCTAAAGGGAGTAAGATGGTTGGAATAGACAATGGCCACTCCACCACCTTTTTTCTTTTGTCAATCTAGATTAAAGTATATTACATCTTGGCGGAACTATATCACTGTCGTGGTTGTGCAGTTTCAGCCAGGTTTCTGTTAGGGTGAGTATATCAGGGGTGTGGTTTGCCATCCAGGTGTGGAATTAATCAATTTTGTTTAGGACACTTCCAAGATTCAAAGAGTAAAAGAATACCTGTTTTTTGAATGGGTTGCTGTTACATTTGGGAGGTAAACATTATTTACTCGATAGGGCAGGTTGGAACCAGGGTTTGGATGAATACACACACACACAGACACACACACAGACACACACACACGCACACACACACACACACACACACACACACACACACACACACACACACACACACACACACACACACACACACACACACACACACACACACACACACACACACACACACACACACACACACACACACACACACACACACACACACACACACACACACACACATGCACTTGTAGATATATATATATATATATATATATATATATATATATATATATATATATATATATATATATGCTTGTGTGTGTGTGTGTGTGTGTTTGTAAGGGTAATAAGCTTATTCATTCATTGAGGCAGTGGGGTTGCCCCTGAAAAAAAGTTTGTATTTTTTAATGAACATTGGGAAATTCAGGGGTGTAGGGGAAGTGGGGAAATTAAAAGGTAGGATATTTATATTAGAATAGCGAGTGTTTGTGTGTGTGTGTGTGTGTGTGTGTGTGTGTGTGTGTGTGTGTGTGTGTGTGTGTGGACACTGATTTGAGGTTTGATGGAGTTGATTGTCAAAGAATATGAATTCATCTTGGCTGTAAATGATAACTGGATGTTTGGGGATATGTGCTTTTGATTACTTTATGTAGAGACATTATGCAGATAATACTGTTGCAGTAGTCATAAAACAAGGAACGGACATGTGTGTTTTTTGTGGATTTTTGGATTAGATTTATACAGAAAAAAGTAAAGGATATGTATTTTTTACTAGGTATGATACTGAGGTGTTTGTTGTAAAATTTAGAGATTATACTAAAACAACAAAATGATTTGATACAAAAGGCAAAGGATTTAACTGATGCATGAAAATCACGACTTATTAGAATAAAAATTAATGTAATACATATGGTAATATTAGGAATGCTAGAATATTAAGCTAACGAATGTATGTTTCTGTGATGTCTTGAAAAAAGATGTATTATAACTTGTTATTCATGCATTTTGGGATTCTAGATTAAATACAATGGAAAGGGTATAGTATGTTATATGACCAATGGGTTTGAGTTTAATAAATCCATTTTTGATCTAATTGCATCATGGGTAGTAAATGTTATGCAAAATAAAGAAAAGAAAACAGATGTTTTGACTAAAATATTAGGTATAGAATATGCACAAATTTTCAAGTTGATACAATCTAGGAACTGTAATAGAGATGAAAAACTGAAGAAGAAGCTATTGAATATATTTATACAATAAATGAATGGATGGAGACATCATATAATAAAAGTGGCAAAAATATGAAAAGTTGCTATGAAATCATTATTGATAAATGTTACAGAACTGACCCTTGGCAGGGGATAAAAAATTAAATTAAAAAATCTATTATAAATAGAAAAAAATGATTTAGGTATATTGAGGAGTGTAAAGAGTTTTTTGTGGAGATTGATAATAAGCAAATTTCCAGTAAAGGCAGCCATGAAGTACATTCATTTATCTGAAAAGTTATGTTATTTGTATAACAAAGAAGACACAATTGAGTATGTTTTTACAGTGTCAAAGAGTAAAATAAGGTTATGCAAGAACTGAACATATTTAGAATATTAAAAGATGAATATGCAAATGATTTTGCACATTTTTATAAACATGTTGAAAAAAATAAGTGGGATGTAGTAGATAAAGAATCATTTCATAAACATGGCGTATTTAGCTGGCTAGGTACAATGGCGTTTTGTATAATAAAAATGGAATGAGTACAAAAAAGGCAGAAAAGCTGCTGTGGATGAAAACATCCGCAGGATAAGGACTATATTGCACTATGAAGTTTATGTTTGGTAGACTGCATGTTTGCTCAACTAAGATGAGTTCATGAATGCAGTGTGATGGGAAAAATGTCTGTTGCCTAGCCTAGGGTTGTGCAAAGATGGCCATTTATCATTCATTGTTTTTCAGCTGCTATACTGAATACCTCATTGGTCAAGAGTTACTGACCTAGGTCCATTTTGGGATCCAGGTTGAGCCAGGTATCTGGTAGCATGGTTGGAGGTGCAGTTCAGCTGAGTTTTAGCATGTCCAGTGTCATTGGGTGGTTCTGGTCATGGTCATTTATACTAGCCACATGCGTGGTTAGCCCATCTGCCAGGGCACCGATCAGCATGTTCTTGCATAGTTAATTAGGCTTTCATTGCATATATTTATAAAAAAGAGAGAGAGAGACAGAGAGAGTAATAAAGTAAATTGCAGGGGCAGCAGAAGCAGTCAGGTGCTCATATTATCACCAAAGGCATTGCAGTGTAGTAGTTAGGTGAAAAGGGTTAACCACATAGCAGTAGTCTCGAGTTTAGGGATGGTTGCCCATTGACTCATTGGCTTGCTGGTAAATGGGGGGGGGTGCAGAGTCTTAGTAAATTGGTGACGAAAGTCTTCTAACGGTTGTATGGGCTGCAGGCTCATTGGACGAGGGACATTCACTGTTTCAGGATACTTTGCAGGGCTGGTCTCATTTCATGAAGAGTTAGCAGATGAAAACTTTCCTTTGGAGTGCTGGACAGTCATTAATGAGCCGAGCGTCAGCATTTGTTTTGGTAGTGGCCACAAATGAGATCAATACTTGAAACTGCATAATAGCTCCCAGTTCTTTGTAACAATTGTGATTCCTAGCAAATCATCAAGGGCTGAATTCACTAAATAATGGCATACAATTGAGTTTCAGCCTTGGGGGGAGCCCTTTGTAAATGCATGCTGATACAAAACCTGTTATTCTAACAACTTTTTAAGTTTATAAGAGCAATATGTAAGACCTATCTTATTCTTGAGTCTTTGTCTACTCATTATTCTAGGATCTGTTCAGATTTATGGAGTAGGAGGTTGAGAGTTATGGTTGAGGACCAAAAATAAAAAAAAAAAAAAAAAAATAAAAAAAAATGAAACAAGATGGCTTTCTTTGGAGGTTTAGTATGCATAATTATATGCATATACCTGTATATCAAAACAATAGCAACTCTTCAAATAAGACCAAACAGCTGATATAAAAATCCTACTTTTTAATAAAACAAATTTTTAAAACAAAGTTACTTTTATTAAAAAGTTGGATTTTTATATCAGCCGTCGGGTCTTTTTTGAGGAGTTGCTGTTGTTTTTGATGTTTTTACATTTATGCTCCTCTGACCCTTGCTCAGGAGGCGTGCATGTTCTGTGACATTATATACTGTATATACTTGGGCAAAGAGGGGCAAACATACACACAATAGTGATTCATGTTAAGTTGACTGCAATTGGTTGCATTTGCTTTCTTGCTTTGTTGGGGGAAGGCAAAACTGGCCATTGGCAATGTTGTTGTGATTAACAGCAGCTAGGTCCCACACTGAGGTATAGGGGTATGGGAATGAAGGATAATAGTAGTGTTTGATGACAACCTGTATACCTACAAAGGTAAGGTTGTTAGTGGGGGGGGGGGGGTTGAGCTATACAAAAGCAAAGTGTTGGTTTAGGACACGTTTGAGGAGGATGGCAAAATGGATTTTGTTTGTGGCCATAGATTCATAGATAAATACTAGACTAACTTCCATGAAGGGACATTTTAAGCCTAGCCAGTTACCCAAGGTCAGAATCAAACCCTGCACCATGTGTTAGTAAGGTGAAGACCTTAACAATTCTGCCAAACTCATGGTGCAATGTTTCAATTTTACCTTGCAAATGGCAGTGAGATTGATGAAAGAATGATGGGCCCAAATAATGGTGCAGGCAGAAGACCTGTTTGAGGAACCTGAAGTTTTGCCCGGTACAAGGTCCACAGCCCCCATGGAGGAAACAGGTTGCAAGACCAGAGTTTAAAGGAAGGGGAAGGAGATGAATCAACAGACAGAGGCTAAAGTTGGGAAATGAGTCAGACAGAGGGCAGAGACTGTGGTGGATGGGGTGCGACACCTGGTTCAGTGGACACAGACAGATGATGTTAATGTACACTGTATGTCAGTAGATAATGATGTGAGGTTAGAGCAGGTAAGTAGATTGTTTTAGGTATGGATGAACAGAAGTGTAGTGGTTTGGGGGATTTGTTGAGATTTGAGGAATAGATGTCCAAAGTCAGGCATCAGGCAGGAGTAACTGAGGAAGTATGAAGTGCAGTTGAACTAGCACAAGGGTTCTGTGAGGTTAAGAACCAGTAGCCTTCAACAGGGGCCCTAAGTGAGGCTTTAGGCTCTTAGCCAGGTGAAGGGCTGGCCACACAGTCTATCTTGGCAGGCAGTTCTGGAGTTTTTATAACCACACACATTACCCCATCATTAAAAGAGAAGATCTGAAGAGGTGATTATGTTGATGTATTTGAACTGATTGATGCTAATGGAGTACAGAGGACAGGTGAGGCTGATATGCCAGGGCAAAGGATTTGTTGACAGTACTGGTGGCATTAGGTAGGAAGATACAGGACAACTTCAAGGTGGGACATGGTATGATTGGACATTGGTTTTGTGCATTACATGGCGGTTATGTTGGAGAAGGATAGTTCACAGGCCTTGCCATTGTTGGCCTACTTTCTGAAGATTAGGGAGGCGGAGTGATTGCAGCCAGGTAACACATGGTTGTGATATGACCAGTGTTTCTGGAAGAGGAAATTGGTAGGTAAGACATTGTGATGGAATGTCAGGCATACTGACATTTAGTTGGTAACCATTCTGGACACAGCTGCTGGTCAGCTGAGATTTGGTAAAGATGTAGGAGATAGGGCTGGAATTTGCTGGTCCTTTAATTGGAGCAAGTGTGCTAGGCCAGTATGGCATTTTGCTCACACTTGCTCTACATGTGGGGGAAAATCACACTGCCCAAAAAGGTTGGCACAAGGAAGCTGGAATGGGCAAATTCACTGGATTGGCTCAGGATTTTAATGGACAGGCATTGATGGGTCAATATGTTAGGGGGATCGAGAATTTTTGTGTCCAAATGGGCTCATTCTCCTTTAGAGGTTCTGTGTGGAGAGCAATTTTGGCACATCCCTATTATGGTAGCAGTTTTTTCCAATTGTTGAAAAGTTGCCCAAGTTATAACATTGGAAATGAAGTTGTACATTGTTTTCAGTTTGTTTTTTTTTCATTAAAATGACAGTTAACAGGAGCAATAAATTGTGTAAGAATTTGCATTCCACCAAAGGGAAGACAGAGATATTGCAGATACTGACTGACAAGGAAGTTGAGGTGGGTAGGATTTTAGGTCTATTTGAAGAACACCCTCATTTGATGTTTACAGATTCTTACCTCTGGGGTTAATACCTAAGAGGACTCAAGGAGAATTTTGGATGTCTACGTCATCTGTCTTTCTGGAAAGGGGATTCTGTCAATGATTACATCAGTAAATTAGATTCTCAGGTGTAATATGCATCTCTGGATGGTGCAGTCCGTATTATTTTTAAAGAGTTTGGGGATCCATGGCTTGTGAAATTGGATGCTGAATCTGCTTTTCATTTGTTGCTGGTGTGCCCAGCAGATTGGCCAATGTTAGGCATGTGCATGAATGGAAAATGTTATTTTGATAAGGCTATGCCTATGGGTTGTGCTGTTGCTTCTGCTACATTTGAAAAATGTAGCTACTTGTTACAATGGATATGGCAGCAGTCAGTGGGAGACCAGAAGGCAGTATGTTATTTCAATGATTTCCTGTTAACCGGGGATGTAAGGAAGATGCCTGAGAAGCATTGGTTGTATTTTCTATTGTGTGGGAATTAGTGGTTCCATTAGTGCTGGAGAAGCAAGAGGGTCCTAGTAAAGCATTGAAATTTCTAGGTTTGACGTTAGATGCAGAAAGTGGCATCACAAGACAGGCTGTTGAAGTTGCGAGAGAAGATCAATTGAATGCAAGGGAGGGATAAGGTCTGGGTTAAGAATGTAATAGAACTGTTAGGTTTATTGAATTTTGTGTGCAAGACCATTAGCCCTGGCCAAACATTTTGTAGGTCAGTTGTCTATTTATTGAATGGAGGTATGAGCAAGCATCACTGGCTACAGGTTAGTCAGTTAAGGAAGACTTGAGATTGTGGCCATCATTTCTTGGCTGTTTTAATGTTGTGTTGTTCTGGCAGGAAGACAGAGTTTCTCAGTAAGAGTTAAGCTTGTGCACTGATGTGGTAGGGGCACATGGCATGGGAGTTTCTTTGGAGGGTAATAGTTTTTAGCTCGATGGCCCAAAGTATGGGCAGATTAATGGAAAACGGATATAGCATTTTTGGAGATTATGCCAATTTGGACAGTGGCAGTGGTGTGGAAGAGTATATTGACAAATTGAAGGGTGTTGTTTTATGCAGACAATAAGTTGGTAGTGCAGGTTTTGGCTAGGAAAACTGCTATGTCTTCTTTGGTTTTGCTGGTTTTATGGAAACTTTTCTTACACAGCATATTAATTAATTTAACTTTTTCAGCAATGCATAATACAAGGCAAAGTTAACTAGATAGCTGATAGCCTCTCTCAAGTTTTCCGGTTTATCACACATTGACACCAACAGCAAACATGAGACCAGTAGGCCTGTCAGACATGGTGTGAAGCATTGAAGATCCACAATGGGATGGTTAATACAACAATCTTGGTCCAAGACTACATGAAAGGCATATAACTTGGCCATAGATTCTTTTTCAAGGTTTGTTAACCAGCTGCTGCTGGAGCATAGAAAATGCTTTTTGAGGTCGTCATGCAGTATGTAGTGAACAGGTGGTGACTAGTAGAAGCAGTGAGAACAATCAAAGTTCATTTGTCAGCTCTTAGCATGGTGGCAAGATTGTGTGGTTTGAATGATGTTATGAAGAGTGGTTGGTAGTGAGAATATTGACAGGATGGGAAAGGGTGAGAGGGAAGGACAATGGTGGTCATCTTTCAGTAATCAGACAGGTGCTTAGGATGTTGATGAAAGGTTTTTGGTTATTATTGAGTAATCTGTCAGAATACATGAGTTATGCAGCTCTGGCTATGGTAATGTATATGGGTGCATGTGGAAAGATGTATGGGCGATGGATAAAGTGGCATTAAGTGGCTCAAGAGATTGAAGACTGACCAGACAGGCCATGGGAGGCCCATGGTGTTCCTCAAGGAAGGTGAAAGGTTGTTATGCCCAGTAGGTTAGATAAAAGAGTTTGGAACATTTTTAGGACAAAGGCAGGAGGTTTTGGTTTTTCATACCATTCAAGGTAGAAGGATGTCTGAACTGCAATTCAATAGCATAGTCCATCAAACTTTGCCCTCTCAAGGTGTGTGTGTGGAAACAGGTTTTCTACACATTCCTTTCAGATTGGGAGAGCATCTGACTTGACAGAGGAAGGGAAGTTGGTAGAATTCATTAAGAGGGCAGGATGTATAGACATTATTTAGAGTATATAAGATGAAGTCTTATTAAAGTATCAATTTATTTTATGTTTCAGATGATACAGTAGTTATCCTGGGGTATTTGTTTGTATTTTGGGTGGAGAAAAGATCTGCTGTGAGGTCTGGATGAAGTATGTTGGGGCTTTCGGAATTCAGGAAGACTGTATGTCGAAAATTTAGAGGTTTGCATTGGTGTCAATTGCCTGTTATGTTTTAGAAGATAAAAGCAGCGTTAGGGATCCCCAAGATTTTGATTATAAATTTGGGGGAGAGGGGTAATGGATTAGGCTCAGTGCCCAAAAGGCAGTTGTTGGTGATAATCGTTGGTGATTTAGTTAAGTTAAGGAAGCAGCATCTGCATATGGTGTTGGTATGGTCAGAGATTATATCTAGACCTGTGTGGAAAAAGGCTGCTAACTATATAGAGTTAGAGAAGGCTAGGCATTTTGTGAATCACAGAGTGTCAAGGGCACCTAGGTATGTTGGTCATCAAGCATTGAGATTTAATGATAAGCATTTGGTTTGGTATTGGAAGGATGGAATACATTTTAGTGAGACTGGTTTGGATTTGTTTAATGTGCATGTGGAATTGTCCTTGCAGGATGTCGTCAGGCAGTTATAAAAACAGGAAGGGGGAGCAGCCTGTGTGCAGACTGGTGGCAAAGAAGAGGGATTCTGGGTGAACTTCTCTTCTGTTCCCCCTTTCTTGCTTAGCTTGGGAGGTGAGCTGATGTACACTGTCTGTTTTGGGTTTGAGTGAGTGGAGGGTATAATGCTGCTTTTTCTTTGTGGGTGGGCAGTCAATGCTGCCCGTTTACATTGCCATGTTTTACAAGTGTTCTAAAAAAGTAACTATGTGTTCAATATTTATTGTGTTTGCAAAACATAAACAATCATTTGTGCTGTATTTACACATAGGGAGTAGTCAATAAACTGGTTGCGATGGCACATATGATGTGGTTATTGTTGCAAAGTGCTTGGACAAATATACTGAGACATGGAGATAAACATAATGAGATCTGTTTAATAGACTTGGTCAAATATCTATTGTAATGCTTACAGATAAATCACCTTTGGTGTCTGTCTTTACATAGATATTTAAAGCTGCCACTGGTACTGATATTATTTCTACAGTTTTGTGAATCTTCCATGCAGGCTTTGGTCTGCTGAAAGTCTTTCTTACACACAAACACACACATGCATCCATCCACATATGCACACATAAACATATATATATATATATATATATATATATATATATATATACACACACACACACACACACACACACACACACACACACACACACACACACACACACACACACGCACGCACACACAGACACAGTGGTAAAAATACAGGAAACATAGATAGACTAATACTAATAATAATATTGACAGATAAGGTGGTAAGGTTGCATTTTAAGCTTTTGAAACATTATCTGTCTTAGGACTGTGTGCCAAAGGAATACTTAGATAGGGCATGTCTACATGATAGTAGGAGACAGCAGTTAACTAAATAGCTGTCAAAGAGCCAGGCAATGGGTTAGACTGGTTTTTATATGGCTGACCGATGCCTAGATTGATGAATCCAACCAGACCAGAACCAATGCATCAAAACTTACTGTTCATCTAAATGGACAGTAACTCAAACATTAAATAATTGCTTTTATGATGGTTTATTTTGTCCATGCATTCTTCTATAAGAAGTGTACTCTATATATGGACCAAACTAACTCCAGGACTGAAACAACTCTAAAACAACTGAAAATCCAAAGCTGTTGTGGTCTGCAGTACACTCATCACATTTGACTGAAATTAGCAGTTTTCAGTAAACAGTCTTAAGTGTTCTAATGTTGTCTCCTCATCTACAAACAGCTGAACAGACACTGGTTCATTCATTTTTATTTACTGATTTTTCTATTTCATTATTTGTGAGTAGGTGGACAATTTTCAGGTGTTACCTATTTATAAGAAAATGCAAAATAAGAGTTTTTTTGTAATTCTAAATATCTGTGTTTCAAAGCTTTGCTTGGCAATTTACTTGGAGTACTTCCTGGTATACATAGTTAAATATGTTAAACAGCTAACTGTGATATTCACAGAGGAAGACAAGCCTGCTGATTGTGAAAGTATGCTATAAATGTCGGTGACTATGTCTATATTATAGCTGGGGATAAGTTACAGAATGCATTGTGAATGATTCATAGAGTGGATGATCCCTCAAATAATGGAACTAGTATGAAATTAGGATCACCATGATTTGTCACATACATCCCAAATGTCCCTGATTTTCAGGGCTGTCCCTGAATTAGACTCGTACTTTAGCTATGTTCCTCTTAATCCGTTGTAATGCTGGCGACTTTTGGAGAAAGGTGTCGAATTATAACTAAGTAAATAATGACAATAACTACAGATGTAGACTTCTTTTACTTCAGATAACGTATATTAATTCACACTGTCTTATTCTGTCAACAAGGTAATAGAACTAACATCTATAAAAGTGTCCCTGGCTGCCCCTAATTATTTCTGGATTTGTTTCTAATTCTGATGAGATTTTCCCTGATTCAGTTGTTAGCTGCAGTTTGTCAGAGTGAAATATTTGCTAGTAGGCTGAATGCAATTAGTTTTGTTAAAAAGGTAGCACTTTAATGTTTTTCTAAACAATGGCTAAGTAGCTTTATGAGGGATTCTAGTATTCAAAAAGTTCCATGGTTTAAGAACTGCTTTGGAGAAGACTTTGAGATTCATATAAAATAGTAAAGGGGAGTGTTAAGTAGTGAATGAGAGGTGACTGAGTGGTGAAGTGGGCCGTGAGATTTGTGTATTGGTGTATTAGAACTACAGCTAAGGCTAACACTGATTAAGTTAAGCCACTTGAATATGTGGGTAGCTTGCAGACATGATGCTTCTAAAAAGCATGTTTGCTTTGGAGATGGTAAGGCAGTTGTGTTCTTTTTAGCAAAAGAGCATGTAACGTGACAAGTCCAGAAGGGCAAAGTCTGGCATTTCTGAGAGTTTCCTGTGGACTGTGTTATGACTGATAGTATACACATCAGGATAATGGTTAGGTAGTGCTGTACAACAGTTTTTTTTTTTTTGGAGGATTTGAGAAGCCAGTCTTGTAATACGGACATTGTTATTGTTTGCTTTTAGACTTTATTGTTATTTTATGATCTGGGTAGCATACTTGAAGACAAATGATGGCAGAATGCCAACTACCTCCAGAATCGTATTGATGGTGTAGACTGGCCATGGTTTCCAGGATACAGGGATGATGAGAGAAAAGCTAGATGTACATCTATGATGATGTAATGGATAGAAAGTTAGAGGTTAGGCTAGGAGACAAGGTAAAAGAATTTGAATACTTTACTCAGTGATGCAGCTAATATATTATTGCAAGTATTCTTCATTAACTCTAATGCGAATAAATTAGCTCATCTCAGTGTCAACATAAGACGTTTTAAGGAATTGTAAGCAAGCTATGTGGCACACATATGGGGCAGTTGCTTCTCTAAAGTAAATAAGAATGAGTTCATAGACAAGACAGTCAGAAGCACAGCGGGACACTGATTCTGCTTTCAGAGTTAACCATTTCCTTTTACGGAGTGACATTTATACTTATTTAATGATGATATGAAATGTGTTCATCCATCCATCTTCTCATTATCTTCCTGTCGCTTTGTCCGTTTACAAATCTGTGTAATACTTATCTATGCAAAGACTCTTCCATTTGTTGACTGTTGCTTGACCAAGTTTTTAAAAAGTTTTTTTATCCATCTCCTATTCAAAATGATCACTTAGAAGTCCTATCTTATAACAATTTCCTGTTTTACAATAGAGAGTTTCAGGAACTGTTCTGCTAAGACAAACAGCAGTAATTGGTTTATTCATAAACTGATTCCTTTAACTTTTATCTTGCACTGATACAGGAGGTGGAATTCCAAAATGTCTTACACCATACTAACCTCAGGTTTTGTAGTAATTAAAGGGGCAGTGTAATGTTTTTGGAGTAGGTACAAGGACAACATAACAAACCAAGTTTGTGTGTAATAAGCATGTGAATTATATCATTGAATATGAATAGTTATAAATAATGCACTAATGGAATTTATGTTGGCTTTGCTTACATTAGCATTTTGCACACACACATATACATTTATATATCCTATATAATTGTAATATGTATACAAACAGAATTAAAACAACTCTAGCTGGACATGTAGTGATTCCTTCTTCTGCATAGCTTTACAGATTTGCATCCATGTGTGGATGGGGTGGGGATGAAGCATACTGTTACAGGCAATTGTGGACAGCAAACAGCTTTCCAGGCTAAGAATGCAACATATGTATGTACAACACACATGTGGAAAAATATGCATCAGTGTCCAGAAAAAGTACCCACAACAAACACTGCATTAGCAGTATAACCATCTATATAGAGTGGTTTCCAAAGGAAGCGTCACAAATGTAGGTAGCATTATTATATACAGTTAGCATCTTTTGTACAAGTCTTCAACTTCAACACATGGCAGGAGCACTATAGTCATGTCATTACAGAGCAAAACCTAAAAAGTGACACAGCACAACTGATGTGACATAAAATAAGTGGACATACCTTGGTATCAGACAGCTACATTATCTCCCCACATAGAGGTAATAATCCCATATATGTGAGCATCTCAGAATATGACAGACTTATATGACACATTGGCTGCCATAGTTTGCTCTTCAGTACAAAATATAATTAATGGACATCATTAGTAAGGCAGCTCTGCTTTACTATGACTCAGGCATCCTGGTTTCATTTAGTGGCCTATGCACTTGTAAGACATGGGGGTGGAAAGGAGAAATGATGAGGCGACACCTGTTCATCCCTGTTCAGAGAATGTACAGGGATGACCTGCTGGTGTGAGGCTGGTCATTCATGAGTTCTCAGTGAAGCCCACAGTCATGACCAGTAGTCAGAGTAGTTAAATGTGCAAGCTATGAAGTGAGTGTTGCAGATTTAGGAGGTTGGTGGACAGCCTAGTAGGTTCCAATGACCTTTGGAATGACATGTGCAGAAGATGTTTGGCCTCTCATTACTGTATCAGACCATCCTCTGAGACTAGTAACACTGGCACCCAATCTCACTGTTCTCCTACAACCTGTCTTTATCAGGCCATACCAACTTGTGACCCTTGCTTTAGGGTTAAATACTTGGACAATGCTGTACATTTGTGATGTGATGGACAGGAGAGCTCAAGAGATCCACCCTTCCTTGGATGTTATCATATCTCCCAGAACCATCATAGATTTGTAAAAAAGAAAAAAGACTACACAATCTTGCAGTTTCACATGTGCGTGATGCAGGACATATTATAAGACTGAGAGATGAGCTGAATAATAGACATGCCTGGACTTTTCAGGTATGTCTTACATACTGTAGACAGAATACAGTGCAGTGTGATCATACCTGGATGTACTGTGTTTTTTTATTAGCTATAATAGTAAAATCATTTTCAGCTAAATTATTAGAATACTTAGAACTATAAACCTTTTTACATGTTATGTGTTTTTATGTTGTGAATTTGGTTATGGGGAAAGGAATAATTTTATATATATATATATATATATATATATATATATATATATATATATATAATATATATTTATTTAAATATATTATATTATTTTACATATCCAAAATTAACTGAAGACCACAGAGCCAAAAAAAAACCAGACACAAAACTTAGCACTTTCGTCCACTTTAATCTCAACTGAACTTCATCAGAAATGAAAATATCCATCCAAAAAGACATAACTACAAAAAAATCAAACATCACATGATGTAACTACTCATTAAAAAATAAAGAAACAGTAAAAATACAAATGCATATACATGTGTATAAATGTAAAACCAAGTATGTACACCCCAAAAACTTCCATACTTCAAAACATTTAAGCAAACACATATGAAAATATCACATATTTAAAATGTAAAAAAATACTTTCATCTTACCAAAATAAATAAACCAAAACCCCTAAATGTTAAGGTCTTTGGGCTTGTAAAAAGCACTTAATTACTTTTATATTTTAAATGTGAAATGTTCATATGTGTTTGCTTAAATGTTTTCAACTATGGAATTTTTTGGGGTGTACATACCTGGTTTTATATTTATACATATGTATATTCATTTGTATTTTTTACTGTTTCTTTAATTTTCAATGAATTTTTAATGAGTGGTTACATCAAGTGATATTTGATTTTTTGTATTTATTGGCTTTTTAAAGATGGATATTTTCATTTCTGATGAAGTTTAGTTGAGATTAAAATGGACGAAAGTGCTAAGTTTGGTGTCTGGTTCTTTATGGCTCTGTGGTCTTCAGTTCATTTTGGATTCATTATTTTGTTGCTGTGGATTTGCTGTTTTGAGTGGATTATATTTATATAATTTATACATAAATCATAAAAAAAAAATCTGCAGTGGTGGTGCTGCGGTAGCGTTATCGCCTCACAGTTAGACGTTGCCCATTCGATTTTCAGTTAGAGCGTCTTCTGTGTGGCGACATGTGTGAACGGGCATTCCTTCATTGAAGGTTGTGCATTAGGCCCGGCAAGCCAGCACGTAAAACTCTACTGCCAATCATTAGCGGACCGGAGTTCCGCTGTGGCGACCCCTAACCGGGAAAAGCCGAAAGACACAAACAAATACATAAATCATAAAAAATGGATTTTACTTATACCAATATATATTAATATACTTTTTAAAGTAAATATTGTATGCATTTAAAATGTTTAGCAATTCTTCATGTAATTTATTTTGGATCATGTCTTTATACAGTGTTTAATTGTGAAGGAATGGGGAATAAATAGTTCTGACAGAGTCTTGTTTTATTGGAAAAGACAAAAATCGCTAAACTAATACATTTTAAACTGACCCTTGGATTCATTAACACCTACATTAAGTGTACACCATTTTGAGTGAATAGACAGCACAAGTATAACTCAAACCTTCTTCCGCCTAATTTTAGTTTTCCTACTGATTTTCTTATAGCCTTAAATATTGAGGGGGATTCATAAAGGTTACTAAAAAGTATGGACTACATGTACAGTCAGTGTAATCTTTCTTAGGTTATAGGTAAGTACTAGGCTAGCTGCCCTTGCAGACCATTTAAAGTCTAGCCAAGTTTCCTTCAAAGGTGAGACTCAAACCTTGTACTTTATGTCTGTGAGGTAAACACATTACCATTATGCCAACTCCCAACCATAAAATCAAACCTTGTATCTTGCATCTGTGAGGTTAAGACCTGAACCATTATACTAACCCTTCCCCCTCTGAGTGAATAAATGTGGAATGGATGTTCTTGAATACAGATTGTGTACACTTAGTGCAGACATTAATGAATCTGTCCCTGAATCTATTTTTGTACTTCTGTGTCTGGCATTGTCACTTTGGTAATAGTTTTGAGTACATTATTATTACTTAACTGTTTAAACTCAGAAAATGACAATAGGACCAACTACCTTCATTTATAGACAGCTCCTACTCCAACCCAGAAGTTAAAGCTACTTCTGTGTGTGCTGCAGATGTCTGACTGTGACAAACAAATGATGGTCATATAATAACTTTCAATAGTGAATTTCAACCTTTGTTGTATAAAGTATTCCAAATCACTTTACACAAATCATGTTACTCTTGGAAAGTCAGAGTAAGGAGTAAAGAACAGTTGGTCATTTTCCATCACAGAGAACCCTAGTCATTGTAGATAATTTGCTTGTATATATCCCGAATGTTCTAATCTTATAAATTAATAGATATGAATGAATAAATAAATAAATAAATGAAAAGCTGCATCAACTTCTCAGAGAAAGAATGAGTGGAAAAGCCCAAAAATATTGAGGTTAAAATGCCCAAATTCAGGGGCAGGTTGTAAACATTGCTCTTATATACTAGAAGAGCTAATAGAAAACAAGTTTATGTAAGAGTCCTTTTTTGAACAATAGGAGGGAGGACAGAAACTTAAATGTCTTCATTATGTATCAACTACAACCCTCTCCTAATTACCAGAAAACCATACATTTTACAATGGGAAAACCAGAATACAGACAATATCAAGGACCTTTATAGCTCTCAGTATAATTAAGAATTAAACAAAAATGCAAAAATAATGGGGATGTAGGAGAATGACCCACAGTCAGTGACACTTTTTAAATGTTAAAAACAAAAAAGTGGAAACCAAAAATAAAACTTTAACTTGCAAACTCACTGCAGCACCAAAATAATGCACTAAAAAGAAATAAACCAAACAAAAACCACGATTATATTGAGCACCCATTCTTTTAATAACAAGAACTTCCTCAGAATAAACTAAATAATTACAATTTTAAATGTTTTTCCATCAAGTTACTAGAACAACAGCTGTAGCATTCTGTCAACATAATTTTCTGAACAATAATCAGCATGAAACTTTGTCTGGCATAATAACTAATTTTAATCTTCAGTGATTACTTCCCTAATTCATTTAAAATTAAAAAACTAGTTAAATAAAAAAAACTAGTAACAGTAGTTAAACTAGTTAAATTAAAAACTAGTAACAGACCTCTTGTTGCAGATGGATTCCACAACTCTAACTTAATGTGTCCTATGTGTGCCATTTGGCTATCTATTGCATGACATAGGGATTTATATCTAAATTTGTGAGTTTGTCCTTTTACCCAAATGAGGTATTGTATGAAATGTTTTTGACAGGTCAATGTTGGCAGTAAGTACCATTTTGCCTTCATTCATGGCTCTAGTGACCTTTGTGAAGAAGTCCACCAAGTTTAGTAGGCATGAACTGCCCTGATGGAACCAAACTGGGATGGCTCCAGTTTCTGTAGATTTCCTGTCTTCATTTATCAGGTCCAAGATTATTCTTTCCATGGCCTTGTATATAAGAGTAATCAGACTTATGGGTCTTTAGTTCCCCAGGTCTGTTGATGGTCCGCCTTTGTCTAGAAGGATGACCATTGCAGTCCTTCATATGCCAGGGAACAGCAAATTTTATGAGGGCAGAAAAAAATATGAAGCTAAAATCTGGACATCCTGCAAAACTCAGGACGGTTTAGAGGTATGGATACACTCTAAAGGATCTGACATCTGCAACTCAAATGTTTATCATTATGTACTGACATAAGTTCATAATAATTTACCAGAAAATGTCAAATTTTACAAGAAAGAGAAGAGGCCAGAAATATGAAGCAAAATCTGGACATTGTGAAACATTCTGATCAGATGAGATGTATACCTGAATCTGCAAATATGCTTGGTGTAAATATGCTTGCTTTCCTTGTATAGTCTGTTGTTAGTCTCACATGGTTCTTACTCACTGGCATAGTTGCTGTAGCCTGCCCCAGTTAATCCAACAAAAAAAAAAAAAAAAAAAAAGGTGCTGTATGATCGGAATTTAAAGTTGCCACTCATATTTCATGGCAGAAACTTATTTAATAATATTTATGGAAAAAAAAAACAGTTGAGAGGCATGATCACAGGAACAGCTTATGACTGCAACTGCAACTTCATTTCACATAAACATGTTAGCTGAATGGCATAGCACATCTGTCAACAACTTTTCTGCTTTGCTAAATAAACGGGGACAAAGCCAAAAATAATAGGGGACAGGCCAAAAATCAGTGACAATTTACAAATAGTACTCTAAATTAGTTCAGAAAATTAACAGAACAACAAGCTTTGCATTGACCCATTTTCAGAAGCATACTGTGTATGCAGTGCTAATGTCTGGCATCACTGTTTTTTTCCATGATTTACCAGAAAATCAAAAATTTTAAGAGGGACATGGCAAAAAATGAGGCATAAAAGGTATTCTACTGCCTACATAATATGACTGCCTGCCAAGAAAAAAAAAAAAACAGTTTACTGGTAGACTGTCTTTTCCAGGCTTTTAGCTTGATGCCATCCACAATCTATACAACAAATCCCAATTTGTTGTGTAGTTTGTGGGTGGGACTAAGCTTGCAGGCAGGTCAGCTTAAGATCATTGCTGTAGTAACACCATTTTTCTTTCTCCTCTGTCTGAAAATAAATAAAATAAAATAAATAAATACATACATAGATACATACATGCATACATATATGCATTCACAAACTAGAAAAATGCCGCTGACTGAATGGTGCCCTGGGTTCCTCTCTTGTTCACTTATGTGTAAGGCCGGCCATGTCTTTGAGTCTTTGTCACACAGCTATAACAATGTTCTTATGATATCAGTCACCTAAGCTAGCATTGTGTTCTCCTGGCCTCAGGATATTTCTCATACAGTACAGTACAGAAATACAGTTCAGTTTTCGCATGTATAATTAACATTGAAAACATGTATATTACTAGATGGAAGCTAAAATGTCCTTTTTAATTACTGCCTTTATGCTATGAGTGCTAGTAATGTGTTATTTTAAGTCTACTAGGTATATGAAATGTGAGGTTTAAAGTATAATAAGGTAACCGCCATTGTCCACTTGCTCTTTTGTTGATAGAATGATGCCAGATTACTACAAACCTAATAAAACTCCAATAGAAATAGCCTCCCTACTAAACAACTACTTCATAGACTCAATCTGCAAACTAACCCCTCCAGTCTCCAACCATTCAAAACCTCCAGCCCCTCCACCACCATCCCCCACTCCACCTTATCCCTGAAACCTGTACCCAATGCCTATATATAATCTCTTCTGCTGAAACTTAAGCCATGTTTTCCCTCTTTCGAGAATCTACCCCCAAACAATTTCTCAGACTTGAAGCCAATACTATAGCTTATCAAGTATCTATCCTTATAAACTGTTCCATCAAAGAATCCTTAGTCACAGATGTCTGGAAATCCTTCTATACAATTCCATTTCATAAAGGAGGTATCACCACTGACCCATCTAATTTCCACCCTATAGCCATCCTCTCACCTCTTTCAAAAATACTAGAAAAATGCATTCACACTCAGTTTTTCAAACACTTACTCCAGGAAAATCTCCTCACCCCCTCTCAACACATAGTTAGGCCCCACCACAGCACTTCCACTGCCCTTCTTTCCTTTACACAGACCATAGCTGAGGTTAGAGATAACAACAAACTGGTATCATGCCTATCCCCTGACCTCTCTAAGGCATTTGACACCGTCTCCCACCCTAAGCTTCTTAATAAACTAACTGAACTCAACTCTCTGCATGCACTACCAACTGGTTCTCTAGCTATCTTACTAAGAGAAGTAAGTGCCTTAAAAACTGAGATATCTTGGGTTTTACTCTTCTTTGTTAGCTAGTTATGACTATTTATACTCTATTAATATTAATGTAATATATGGTCAAGGAGTATGCTCCAGTACTGCGTATAATAGGAGCGTTGACTCTGATTATTTATTATCAGTTTGTATGCTGTTATATATATTTAATTGCAACTTGTCTGAAACCATTCCATGGCATATTTGATCTGACAACCCAGTTCTGAGTGATATACAATTTAATCAGTGAGAAGAGTGATTAAAATATGTAGTGTTTGGTTTGTTAAACCTGAGGAGGGAATAATGCTTTTATTAATTTTTACTATTATTATTGTTATTTATTTATTTGACATTTATTGACCGCAAATGTCTGACTGAGCTTGTGCCCTTTTTCAGCAGCGGCCCGGGGAGAAAAGCTCCACACAGTGTTACATACAGGATAAAAATGTTTACAAACAGTACAGTATACGGTACATGAGGTGATATAAACATGCATTATAATACTTGGATTCCCAGCTTGTAGCACGAGAGTTTAAAAGGTGTTATTTGCAAAGTTTAAAATGTGGCATTTATTTATTTATTTTATTTTTTTGTTTTGAAAATCCATAAAGGTTAGATGCATTGGGTTGACTTTTGTTGATGTGTCTCTCCAAAGCCCTCCTATACCTAATAACAGTTATTCAGCATAATTGTTGCATTTAGCCCCTCTGTACTGAGTCATGAGCTGGGTGCGGGAAGAGATTGAGCTAGGGAGCCACAACTAACACTCACATATGATGGCTTGAAACATTGGGAGAGGGCCTTACCCTATATGCTGGAATCATTCTGAAGACAGCTGTGAACTATTAGGCATTTGCCTCTCTTAGTTGTTTTCCCATTCTCTCTTAAAGTAAAAACAAAACGAAAACAACTGCAAAGCTAGAACTTCCACTGAGTGACCTCCCAAACCTCTTGTATCAGAGGCACATGGGATATATACAAATGATCCTTATGAACATCAGGTGTTTCAGCTAATTGGCGTTTCTGAATGCCCATGACTTGTTTTGGCATTTTAATGGACAATTTCAGGCCAATAAAACCAAACCCCACTAGCTGTGGATATACATATTTCAGCCTTGCTGTGACCTCATCAGCACAGCACAAGCAGAGTGTTTGATTAAATATTAAAAACACAGGGCTGTTATATCCAGCTGATGTCCATGATCATTAGGGTCACTGCAAAATATCTCAAACAACAAACTAAAACAATGAGTGAGAAGGTCACTGAAAAAACAATCAGTAAAAACAAAACAAAAACTCCAGCAAAGCTAGAGCTACCACTGAGTGACCTCCCATACCTCTTGTATCAGAGGCACATGGGATATATGCAAATGATCCTATGAGCATCATGTTTCAGCTAATTGATGATTCTGAATGCCCATGACTTGTTTCAGTGTTTTAATGGACAATTTTTGGCCATTAAAGCCAAACCCCACTAGCTGTGGATATGCATATTTCGGCCTTGTTATGACCTCATCAGCACAGCACTAGCAGAGTGTTTTCTATGCATTTGAAACACAGGGCTGTTATACCCAGCTGATGTCCATGATCATTAGGGTCACTGCAAAAATATCCTAAACAACAAACTAAAACAATGAGTGAGAAGGTCACTGAAAAACCAATCAGTAAAAACAAAACGAAAACTCCAGCAAAGCTAGAACTTCCACTGAGTGACCTCCCAAACCTCTTGTATCAGAGGCACATGGGATATATGCAAATGATCCTTATGAACATCAGGTGTTTCAGCTAATTGGCAATTCTGAATGACTATGACTTGTTTCGGCATTTTAATGGACAATTTTAGGCCAATAAAGCCAAACCCCACTAGCTGTGGATATGCATATTTCGGCCATGTTATGACCTCATCAGCACAGCACAAGCAGAGTGTTTGACTAAGCATTAGAAACACTGGGCTGTTATACCCAGCTGATGTCCATGATCATTAGGGTCACTGCAAAAATATCCCAAACAACAAACTAAAACAATGAGTGAGAAGGTCACTGAAAAACCAATCAGTAAAAACAAAACGAAAACTCCAGCAAAGCTAGAACTTCCACTGAGTCACCTCCCAAACCTCTTGTATCAGAAGCACATGAGATATATGCAAATGATCAATACGGACATCAGGTGTTTCAGCTCTGGTCATTGTTAGAGCATCTCCCTCTATAAAAAATAGTTGGTTTACTGTGCAAGACTTGCAGACTTTGGCAGATACTATTGCTAGTGTGCCATCAGTCCCTGAGAAGCTAAATATTTTTCAGAAAATACAGTTCTGAAAAACTGCAAGCTAATGCAATCTTTTAGCAATATATTGTATTGGAGAGTTAATTATGGTGGCCATTATGCCTCTCAAGTCTGTTGAGGTATGTACATATATGTTGCTGTTATCTCTTCAGAGGGATTGTGATATAGTATTGCTGCCTGATACTAACATATCTCCACTTATCCAAAATATCACATCTGCTGGGCTGTATCACATTTTATGTCTGTGTTGTATACATACATAACTGTAATGCTCCTGCCATGTGCTGTTGTTGAGAAACTCTTTTGCATGGAAGATGCAAACTGTTATGATCCTGCTTATACTTGTGAAGCCTCCATTGGTAACTGTTTAACAAAGATGGCAATACTCTGCTAGAATGTTGGTTATGGACACCTTTTATTGGTACTGATGCATAGTTTTTACATACATGTGTTGTCCATAGCAATGTTATGTTCTCATCATAGAGAGCTGTTTGTTGTCCACACCTGTCCATGGCCGTGTTCTGCATAACAGTACCATATGAAACTAGGGATGTGTCTATGTTGCTATGAAGGAAAATAAATCATTGTTCAAATAGAGCATTTTTCTATCTAATATATAAATATATATATATATATATATATATATATATATATATATGCGTGTGTGTGTGTGTGTGTGTGTGTCTGAGACTATATGCATGTGAGTGTGTCCACATGTGTACATATAATCATAATGGAGAACTCAAACAAGCAATCCTTTAATGATTCCAAAAACTTTACGGAACAACAGTGTGAACATTTGTGGAATTTCAAGTTGTGTATATATGCATCCATGTAGCCATGATGTAATGAAAGCCAGCATACATTGCATTAGTCCATTGGGTAATACCTGCCTTGGCAGGATCACTATTAGTTTGCATTTCACACAGGAATGCTGTTTCCTACATTCTCCTTTAATTAGGTTGAAAATTTGGACTATTATTGTGGCAGAACCTTTTTGGATTCTGACCCGTTTTCTTACTCTATTTCTTTTTCTAAAATGGACTTCAGTGGTAAAAATGCAGGATCATTTGGCAGATTAACTTACTACTGATCTAATATATGTTAAGAAATTAAAGTGCTTTTACATTTACCAGGAGACTTTATATATGACTACTTTTTTACATACAGTTTGTGTGCAAGTAATTAGTTCTGCTGGCATCAAAGCTGCATACCCTGGCATGTGCAATACCATGCTAAATCCATTCATCCACAACCCCTTTTTCACATTTACACATGGAGTCGGGGTGTCACTTAACAGTGGCAATCATCTTGAGCCGAGGTTTACACCGCTGGGTGGCTAATTATTATCTGATTAATTTAGCAGAGTTATGATAATGATGCAGCAGAAATAATGATTTGTTTAGCCTCAAACATTCATACCCAAACTGAATATGACCATCAGAAGTCAGTAAAAACTACAAATATAGATAGGTAGCGCTATAGATATAGCTGTGCTGGAAGAAAATGAATGGCATGAAAATAGGAAGGAAATACAGTAATTCGATAAACAACATGATTTGCTATTAGAAAAAAATATGCTGAAGTTTTATAGAAGGAAAAAGAAATATATAAGGTTAACACACAAAAGGGGCTGTTGTATTTGCAGAGGTATTGCTTTGAAAATAAGAAATAAAGAAATGATTCCATGGTAGACTAAGCCTGTCAAAAGCATGCAATGTAATGTTAAAGTTTTAAAAAATAAAGGTGGATGTTACATACATATGGTAGAGGAGATTGTAAACACAGAATTTTAGTATGACATATGATTATGCCATTATATAATAAGAATAACGTGAAAATTCGGGCGAATAGGATATTAATAAGTTAAATGCAGAAAATAATGGTTTATTAGAATGGATATTTCAGAAAATTGTAGTGTTATGAAGTTAAATATAGATGAAAATTTCTGTAAATAAATGCCATCAGTGGTTGGCTGCTTAATTTCCTACCCTATCCTTATTCTGCCCCCCCCCATTTCTCTTTGCATTTGCTCTGTCTCTCCTTCCTCCTGGTATGGTTTTCTGTAGATTGTAGTTGTTTTTTTTTCTCATTTCCCCTCCTTTCATTTCCTTATTCTTGCCGTTTTCTGTCATCTTCTCTCCATGTACTGGAGCCTCTTGTGTGATTCATGTTTCTGTACTGTTTTTACCTTTTTTCAATTTTGAATGATGGTGGTTTAAACCTTGTTATTTAGCTATCTGACAATGCTCATTTCTCTTAATTCCAGTTGCTGTCCTCTTTCTCATAAATATGCTCAGATTAATTTTGAAATATGTAGCCCCAAATCTTCAGTTTTTGCTTCTAGACTTTCTTTGCCCACCCTAAGTCCCAGAATATGTGCATTATTCCTGGCTTTTCCTCCAGCATTTACTATCCTTTTTAATGCTTTCCTTTACCAGACTCATGGGGTTTAGATACCACCTGTTCAGTGGAAACAGGTGCACGACACAAAAATGCTTTTGTTTCTGATGAAGTCTTCGGACGAATAGCGGATTAATAAATTTGGTTTAGACTAAAAGAATTGCGTCGAGCACCTGTTTCCACCAGTGTACTTTTGCTGTTTAGTTGCTTCTCTCTTGTTCCTGGTTGTTTCAGTTTTTCATTGTTACCTATTCAGTATTCTCTGGCTTTAATCACCTGTCTGTAAACTTTCTGCAGGTATCTTACTGTCTGAATTATCTTCTCTCATCATCCTACAACTCTGTCCCATCCTTCCTCCCTTTTCTAATTCTTTCTCATTCTCTTCAACATTGTTTCATCTTTTCCTTAATCTGTTTGGTCGTCTTCCTCTCTAACTCTTCCATTTCCTCTGAGGTGTCATCCTTTCTCCTTTTGGCCCCCGTTCCTGCTGATCCTTTCTCCTTTTGCCCTCTCTGTATTCTTTTACCACATCTCCTGGAATACCAAGTAGCTGTACCACTGGCTCTCTGATAGTCTGTAGTTCTGCATTAAGTCCTCCATTGTTATAACTCTTTCCCTGCCATCCTTTTCTCTACACACCAAATCTTCTTCCTCAGTTACTGCACTTCCGATTTCTTCATTGTTTCCCTACCTTTGACCCCGCCCTTCTTTTCCCTATATTTTTGAGGCACCTATCACACCACTTCATGCATCTTATTTGTGTCCTTTAGTAAGTATCCCTGTGTCTCCCTCTCCCTTACCCTCCTTCTCTTATGATTCTGTCTTGTGAGTGGTGTTACATATCGCTGCATACACTAAAGAATGTGGGAGCTCCAGACTCACTTTTCCTTTTATTCTCATTTTTGCCTTGCTTGAGCTTTTCTGCACGCCTTTATTGACCCAGTTCTCTATGTCCTTTTGCATGTTTTGTAACTAGGGACTATTTGTATGTTGTGGAGTA